>NW_022158119.1:0-189989 GCF_003316985.1 Fusarium coffeatum
ACCTTTGGTCGTATGTGAAAGAGTTGGTGTTGAGTTTGGTTATAACTTATGACTGTTCAGTTCTGCTTACTGCGTCATCTTGTCCAATGACACTCCAGGGTAGTGGTCCTCAGGACCCTTCTCAACCACAAAACAGTCATAAACAGTGACATATGCTCGCAAATGCGCCCCAAACTGCACCGCCAAGATCGAGATCGACAGCCGGTCAAGAGAGTCATCAAAGAAACTGACAAAGCAAACTTGGATAAGCTTCTCCCATTGAGTTTGACCGGAGACTCTAGCCCGGTGGGATCCTAACGACGAAAGTCAATTGGCCAGAAAGCGCTAACAGACCCGCTATTACATCAGTGATCGTACAGGTACCTTGCGCTCACGCGATCAAAATTAGAAGGTGCAATCACCTGCAGTCTGCACCTGCCTGTAACCAGCAAAAAAGGGCGATCGGCCGATTTTCGGAATATTCGTTGAAGATTATTTCCAGCCACAGGAACCAAAACCATCCGTCAATCTTAATTGTCTCATCAAAGCTTCCCTCCAAAGACTTGATGATCGATCTCTACCCGAGCGATCCCTAGCAAATGCCCTTGTCGCGTCTAGCCTTGATCTCATCGTGGCTCGTGTCAGCCCCGCCATAACAAATCTCGCCCTTACTACGTCACCACTCGTTCACCACCCCGAGGCTTGATCTTCGAAGACAAGCTTTGGAGGGAAAAGGCTACTCTTACAGCCATCAATCATGGCGCCTTCACGAAATAACTCTTCCAGCGCCGCCGCCAGGCGAGCTATGGCTGTTGAGAGAACGGCCTCTTCAGGTTCATTCCATGCTGGCGCGCCGATCCCAACGTTGAGCAACATGCGACGCCAATCCCATCGATACCAGACGTTTCCTACAACGCCGCCAAAGACTCCCCTGGAACAGCCCTACGCTGGTTCCAATGCGAGCGATTCCGATGATGAAGATGATAGCGAAGAGACGCCATTGCCTATCCGACAGCTGTTGTTGCTGGCTTTCCTCTCCCTTGCCGAACAGACCGCGCTGAACTCGATATCGCCCTACCTTCCCGAGATGGTGCTCAACATGCCTGGTATCCCTGATGACGAAGCCGGTCTATACGTCGGAATACTCGCGAGCTCTTTCGCATTGGCGCAGCTGTCGACAAACTTCCTTTGGGGATATGCCTCGGATGTAATTGGCAGAAAGCCGGTTCTGATCATGGGCACGATTGCGCTTATGGGCTGCTTTTGCGTGTTTGGCTTATGCAAGGAGTACTGGCAGATCGTGGTCGTTCATGTTATGATGGGACTGCTCAACGGAAACGCTGCTTGCGTCCCGACAGTCTTGGGAGAGGTTACCGACCGGTCCAACCAGAGCCGCGCGTTCACATACTTGCCCGTCATTTACTCCCTCGGCAGCATCACTGGACCTGCACTTGGTGGTATCCTTGTGGGACGAATGGGTAGCAAGTATCCGTATCTGGCTCCCAACATCCTCTCTGCTGGTCTCCTCGCTGTCAGCGTTATTGTGGTCAGCATCTGGTTCGAGGAAACTCTGGACAAGACCCAAGTCGCATTCGAGAAGCCCGCATGGGTTGAGAAGATCCTCTCCTGGTTCCCTTCGCGCCCTCCGCCCCCACGACGTCCCTCATGGAGCGCGCGCTGGCCTCGATCGCATACCTCGCAACCTCTTCTCTCCTCCGGCCGAGCACCCTCCTCCGACTCCGAAGATGACGACGACGAATCCGACTCTGACGAAAGCGACAAGCTCGACCCCGCCCTCTCCGCCTGGAAGGATCTCAGCCGAACCACCATCCTCGTCCTCTTCACCTACCTCGTATTCCAGCTGTCCAATATCTCATTCAACAGCTTGTACCCCATCTTTGCTGCGACGCCTCCTCCTGCCGGTCGCGACTTGCTGCCCAGTAGAATTGGCGTCAGCTTGAGTGTCGCAGGGTTGGCGAGCTGCATTTTCCAGGCCTTCTTGTTCCAGCAGCTTAAGTCCAAGCTGGGTAACCTGGGTACCTACCAGATCTCGCTTCTGGGGCTTGGTATCAGCATGCTGTTCATGCCTTGGGTTGGCTACGCCGATGACAAGCCTTTGTTCGGTATCGGCAGCGGCAAGATGTGGCTGTACATTGAGCTTGGCCTTGTGTTGATCCTCAAGAACATGTGCGCTGTCGGTGGATTGTCCAGTGTTATGCTTTTGGTGAGTCCCTCCATTGAGCAACTATTGAACTTTACTTACAAACTCCAGATCACCAACTCCGCACCGTCGCATTCCAGCCTCGGCAGTCTTAACGGCATGGCCCAAACCCTCTCCGCCCTCGGCCGCAGCTTCGGTCCTTTCGTGTCTGGCGGCCTCTTCAGTCTATCCATCAACATCCGACCCAAGGGTGAAGCCATAGCTTGGAGTGTCTTTGGCGGTCTGGCTATTCTTGGTTGGGTTTCGTCTCTCTTCATCCGTCGCGATGGGCTGGAGAGTGATGACTGGCAGGGATCAGATGACAATTCCTCTGAGCAAGATGAAGAGGCATAAGCTCGCGCTGAATAGACTTGCATGTATTGGGACGTTATCTTTTTGATGATTGTCCGGGCGTATTGGAGAATCATTTTGAGAGATGAGTAACGAGGATATATTTGGGACATATGTATAATTGATAGATAAGATAAATTGGATCGTCCCGGCTCGTGCGGCTGGTTGATTGTTTATAGAAGTGAATTGTCTCGCAATTTGAGTATATCAACATGTCGCCTGTGGATTATCATCGTCTTCCCAGCCTACTTCACTTGTGTCCTGTACAAGGTAGGGATGGCTTTCAGATATCCTTAATCAAAGACGGATCACTTGTCGAGCTCTGAGCAACGAGAGAATGGTGGATAGTGTGAAGGAGTTCGTTTACAAGAGTCAATTTCTGTCAGAGAAAAAGTCTCCTCGTCGTTCCACTGTAGGAGAGGAAGTTTCTTTTCAAACATGTAGGCTTAAGTCACATCGAGGTCAAGACACCTCAGATAAAGCATGTCCTCGACTTGGCTCCAACTTTTCACTCTTGACTCTTGAGTTACTCATGAAGTCAAAAGAAGAGCATGTGAATCAAGAATTCGCCAGTCACGTTTGTGAATCAAGAATTCGCCAGTCACGTTTGTGAGCGTTCTTTCACTGCAATTTTAACCCCCTCCGAGATTCTATAGTAAGCTGGTTTCATTACATATCACATTTCGTTGGACACGGTATTGATTGATGATAATTTGATTATGCTTATTGGTATAATACTTTTCTATATCCTTTTATTCCCTTTTCATAACGTTCATTTATGTCATTAACTTAACGGAGCTTGAGAACAGCCTTGCCGAAGTTCTTGCCCTGGAGCATACCAATGAAGCCCTCAGCGGCGTTATCAATGCCCTCAGTGGTGAACAGCTTAGCCTTGACGCTGCCGTCACCCAACCACTTCTGGAGGTTCTCCTGGTGGTCCTTGTAGTACTTGGGACCGAACTGGGGGTGAGAGACGAGGAAGCCCTCCATCTTGATCTGCTTGGCGATCAGGTTGATAAGACCCTTGATACCCTCACGCTTGTCAGCGGGGGTGTTGTACTCAGAGATGAGACCGCAGACGGGGATACGGCCACCAACGTTCATGTTGGTGAGAGCAGCCTCGAGGTGGTCACCACCGACGTTCTCGAAGTAAATGTCGATACCGTTGGGGGCAAGACGGGGAAGAGCATCCTTGGGAGCCTCCTTCTTGTAGTTGAAGCCAGCATCGAAGCCGAGCTCCTTGGTGATGAAGTTGAGCTTCTCGTCGTCACCGACGGAGCCGATAACGGTCAGACCCTCGCGCTTGGCGATCTGACCGACAATCTGACCAACAGCACCGGCAGCGGAGCTAATGAAGATGGTCTCGCCCTTCTTGGGCTGACCGATCTCGTGGAGACCAGACCAGGCGGTGAGACCAGGCATGCCAAGGGCACCGAGGAAGAGGCCGAGATCCAAGTTGTGAGGGTTCTGGATCTTGCGGAGGTTGACCTTGGGGATGGTCTCCTTGTCGACACGGACGTACTCGGCAATGGGGAGGAAACCAGTAACGAGATCACCCTCGGCAAAGTCGGGGGAGTCAGACTTGATGACCTTGTTCAAGGTGCCGTTGTTGATGGCATCGTTGATCTCAAAAGCGGGAGCGTATGACTTGACGGAGGTGTCGCGCATCTTGCCTCGCAGGTAAGGGTCGAAAGAGGCATATTGCTGCTCGAGAACGACACCACCTTGGGGAGCCTGGTCGATATCGATGGGACGGTCCTCGATGACGAGATGCTCACCGGCGACGGGGAGACCGGTGGGGATCTTCTTGTATACGAGAGTCTTGTTCTGAACCATGATTGCGGTTTATGTGTATATGATTAAGTTATAAAGAGTAAGAGGATGAGATGTATTGTATGGGTATATGAGTATGAGTATGAATATGAGAATGAATATAAACGACGTCACTGTATCTAAGGGTCCTTTATATATCTAAAAAGAGTCTAGAGAACACATCATCTTTGCATGCGGTATTCCGCCCAATCGAGACGTACAAGTGGCGCGGCCAACGTACCGAGGCTATTGCACGCCGCTTGATTTGTAAGAACGAAAGCATTGAAGATTTTCTCAACAAACAGCTAAAACGTCACAGCGTTTGCGATCCACACTGCAAACGGTGATACTTCCCGAAGCGGCAATGACCTCATGAATGATGACATTCCACGGTGATCTAAACCGTCAATCATAGTGATAAAAGTTGACAACAATTAAGTTTAACACAGTGAGAACTCGCTGCAAACATGCTGTCAGATCTCTATCAGAATGCAGTAAGAAATTAATTGCTCGTTGGCTAGCCGGGGAGTAATTCCTTGGTCAGGGAGCGGATAGAATAACGTGGCAGGCTCGGCTACTTTACCTGAAGTGGATTAACGCCGATCAACAAAAAAACGAGCCTCGGTGACTCCGTTTCTTTTGGTTCGTCGTAGAATTCTTTACAGAGTTCTAGCGCTGTCCACGAAGCGCGAGGGCGAGGTTTTCGCATAAACGCCGAGTGGCTACTGCATCCGATCGTCAATGCATTGATGTTTCTTTCAGCCGCCGTAGCCTTCTTTGTTTCGAAACTTAGACGGTGAAGGAAAGGGACCTCGGTCAAGAAAAGCTTGATGGGTTAGTCAGCGTTGAGATTCAGGTTTGAACGGGGTTGTGGCACGCACGAGTCAAGAGTCCGACGGCATTTGTGACTGCCACGGCAATTGGTCATCCGTTTTGAGGAATGGCATGTTGTGAATTTTGTGTAACCCACTACCACGTTCCCCTCCAACTGTCCAAATGTCCCATTAGCAGGATCGAAGATAATTTCAAGATAGGCAACCAGATGCGAAAACACCTAGATCTAGACCATAAGAACAAATTACTCTAAATGATACTTCAAACCGGCATGAGATGATCAAATCTTTTCATCTCTTATGTTTCTGACGGCTAATTCTTTTCCCATTTTAACCAAGGCTACCCTAAATCTGTCTCGTAATAACGTTATTCCGCCCGAAACTCTAATCCATGCTCTCATAATCACATCACGCCCAACAAACCCCACACAGAAGCTCATATCACGGACTTGGGCAACTTAGCCTATCAAAACGAGAATGAGTCGGCATCCAGCCAGAGTGAGACGAGCATGGCAGCCAATTTCAGGCAGATCCAGCCTGCGCCTCGAGACGATAACTCTCCCGAGTCAGAAGAAGGCGGCCATTTCGTCCTCGGCCGGTCTTATCGTATCGCTAAACGCAAACGGCAGCATGTCAGGGTAGCTTGTAATCCCTGTCGCGAAAAGAAACGCGCCGTAAGTTACGCGCAACTCTCATGACAGTAACTCATTTTTGGCTGACGACTGACGGCTAAAGTGCAACGGTGCAGAACCTCAATGTGACCAGTGTCGATTGCGGAGCTTATCCTGCATTTACCGAGTTCCACCCAAAACGGTGGATTCAACCATCAAGGTTCAGAAACAACTTGATACTCTCCAGAACAACTTCAATCAGTATGCCGATATTGTGGATCAACTCAAGACGCTTCCTGAATATGAAGCTCTCAAGCTTCTGCAGCGGCTGAGGTCATCAGAAAATGCGTTATCACCACTGGGCACAGTCAGACTTTCAAATCACAAGACATCTCAAGCTTTGTTACCGACTACCAGTTCGAGAATTGAATTTGAGCTCACAGCGCTTCATGGGATTGTGTATCCTACGTTATTACCCATCGATATTACGGGGCTTGATATTCCGCCCTTAGAGAAACCTGCATCGCCTTCTTCGACACTTTCAAATTCCGGTAGTCTTGTGAGAAAACCTTCGAATACGCCTGTTGTTCTTGCAGAAGCTGGGTCGAAACCGTATTGTGATTCTAGATTGAAGGATCTTGATATTTCCTACTGGACGAAAGTGCCTATTAGCAATGCTTCGGCTGCGACCTTGATATCGCTGTATTTGGAGACGGATCAGACAATTGTTGCTTTCATCGATGCAGATTTGTTCGTTGGGAGTCTTGCGGATAGAACGCCTAGATTCTGCTCTTCATTTCTCGTCACGGCGATGCTATATGTGGCATGTGTAAGTGGAATTCTCTCAATATACACCCTTCGGCCACTCAACTCACACGTTTGTAGTATGCTTATACTGCGAAAGATCTCACCGCAATACCCCTCGGAAACCTGTTTCTTAGAGAAGCCGAAAGGCTGTTCCGTGCTGAAGGATCATCTGACGACGTACTCACGCTGGCTGCCATCAACACTCTGAGTCTGGGATGTTTCTTCAGTGGAAACGATACGTTAGCCAGAGAACTCCAGGCCGCTGGTCGTAATATGGGGCGAAGGCTTGTTTTATATGGTGTACCTCATCATAGTCCATCCTCGTTGGCTTTTCGAAGATTGCCGGATGATCTGCTTCGCATGACGGCGCATGTGGCGTGGAGTACATACAACTGGTTGACGTGAGTACGCCCATCAGGGTACCAGAAGAATTGGCCTCGAGAGCATAAGAGACGAAATGATTTGATCACTTTATGCTAGCTTAGACTAACACTTAGGCTGCTTTATTTCTGCACCCTACGCCTTGGAGGACAATTCTTCTGTTACCCACCTGACACCCAACCTTCCGAGATCAAGAACTAACGGCTTCAAAGGATACATGTTATGTTCTTCTATGACGAGAGTATATCCCATACCCCCTCTCTTCCAGTCCCTGGCGCCGATAGAGACGACTATCCAGACCACGCCTGGCCTGACCATCCTCTTCCCAAGTACATGGGCAAGTCATTCACCAAACTATGTCACTTCTTTTCAATAGTCGAAGAGGTCGCGGCTGTATACTCTGCCAACGACAGGATACCCATCTTCAACCGAGTTCCGATAGCGTTTGCAGAAGCGAAGTATCAAAAAATGTTGCATTGGGCGGATTCTCTCAGTAAGGATATGGCGTGGAATAAGGATAGTCATGAGCACATCTTTCTCTTCCAGTAAGTACCAATTGCGCAGAATGTGACGCTGCACCTATTTGGCTCTTGACGACTACATACCCATCCAAAAGAATACTCTTAGCTAACTGACTCCAGCATGTGGTTCCATTGCGCAGTCCTCGACATCTTCCGTCCCTTCGCCCAAACCCAACAAGACTACAAACTCCGCTCCTTCAACTCCCAAGACAGCACGCCCAAAACCATCTTCTCCGCCTCCCTCAACCAAATGAAACGCCTCGCCCTTATTTACCGAACCCAAAAAATGCCCAACAGTTACATGCCCTACATAAACATATCCCTAATCCACATCGCCAACACAATTTGCAAAGAACCCCCCTTCGATTTAACATCCAAATTCTACTTTCTACTCTGTATACGCTACTGGCAGCATTTATACGTCGGCTACCCGATCTTCTCACATGTCATACAAGCATTTCTCACAATGGCGATAAATAATGGACTTATGAGCAATAGAGAAGCCAAGACACTAATGGCAGAGGTTTTAGCGGGTGGAAAACATCATGAGTTGGCGCATGAGGGCATTCAGACGAATTTCATTGTGGATTTTGATTTGGCTATGACGAATCCGGATGAGGCTGGTGTTCAGGCTGTGGCGCAGAAGTTTGAGGAGGTTGCGCTGTTTGATGAGTTTGCTGTTTACAAGAAGGAGGGGGATTGATAGAAGGGAATAGAAACGGATGGAAGAAGAGTTGGGGAAGGAAAGAGTTCTGACGCGTCATGATTGAGATGGAGGAGAAGGAGCGAGGTCAGTGACGCGTCACGTACCTAGGAGCAGAGGGAACGAGGAAGAACAACACATGAAGGGAATGAGAATCATTAGAGGTTGATGCATCTGGCGGCGCAGTAGACTTGATACTCCATGGAATATTATCCTCAATGTCGTTTGCATTTGGTCAATAGATTTAGAAGAGCACCATGTTCAACGAACCTGAGGCCGATCATGATGCCTTCCTTCCCAGTCTAGGTGGATAGCAGACGAAATGTCCTCCAAGGCTCAGGCTACCAAAATAAAGTAGTCTAAATGCCTTCCTAAGTTGGCATAAGATGACCAAACCATTTCGTCTCTTATCCTTATGACGTGACGATCACTTCGTTTGACGCCCTGTGGACAGTGTGCACCTTCCCTCGCAAACTACCTTCCTCAGGCCAGATACAGACGCAGCAAAGGAGGCAGGTACCCTTTCTGCCTGATGATAAAACCTTTCCCCCCCCGCCCAACTCATTCTGATTCTTTCATCATCATCAGCAGAATCATCAACAGAATCATCAACGAATTCTTGGAACTGCATCTCCTTTCTTGACACAAAACTCTCTTTCTTGACATTACTCTACTCTTCTTCATCATGGATGTCCCTCGAGCATACGACTGGCGTGAGATCCTTGCCAGGCTTGGACTGTCAGCAACCGCAGACACTCCCTCCACCCTTGACCACGCCCCAACTCGAAGGGTCCTTCATGCCAACATGCTCTGCCTCCGGAATGCCAACGGCGAACACTACAAATCCAAGCACAAGATATGCTTCAAGCACTCTCCCGAAAAACGTCGGGAAGCCCAGTTCGTGCCATTCGGTATCTGGCGA
This sequence comes from Fusarium coffeatum, assembly GCF_003316985.1. Taxonomy (NCBI): domain Eukaryota; kingdom Fungi; phylum Ascomycota; class Sordariomycetes; order Hypocreales; family Nectriaceae; genus Fusarium; species Fusarium coffeatum. The sequence goes on from NW_022158119.1 coordinate 9,121, forward strand.
ATGATGTTTTTCCGAAGACTGGCATGGGTCAGAATGAACGAGACCTTTCCTGACGGGACTTCTCCCGATATCGCGGCGGCCCTTCGTATCGATTTGAACGGTATGCCCACAACCGAAAACATGACACCCTACGTTGACGACAACGGTACCCATATTTTCGACGGGCGGCACGGCAACTTCATAGACATGCTCCTTCCAATCGATGAGATCTTCGAAACACTCAAATCTCCTACCAACCAGCAATGGATCGAGCATGCGATACAACAAGACAGGATTCATCTCAGAAACTTGGAGGAGCTTCGAACCATTCTGCGAGGGAGGATGCCTGAGCCCTCGTTCCGTCATACCGCCTTTGCAGACGCCTTGAGTGCGTTGTTCAACGCAGACGGCTCCCCTACTACCAACAACCCATTCGTGTTCTTGCATACCCTGATGGACGCAAGAGAGGAAATTGTGGCCGACCTGGCTGTCCTCCAAGACGTCCTCAGGACTTCGTCGGGTGTTGACCGCTTCCTCGATTTGCCGGACGACCATGTTGCTCGAATGGAGCGCTTAGCAGGTAAGTCACTCATGCTCTTTCTTATTTTTGGCCCAGTGGCCCAGTTGCCTCGCCGTTCAAGTCGTCACATCTGCAAAGACCTTATCTAATCTCTTTTGACAGGAGTCACCACAGACGAGACGGCACAGCTGCATCCCCGATTCAAGCCGACACGTGACGCTTGGTTTGCCGCCGCTCTGATAACTCAACATCCCAAGCGCGCGCTATGGCCGAACGAATCGTTTCATCGTCACACCGCACGAGGCTATCTCCACGAATTCATAAAGCATGATCTAAAGCCCACTGAACTTGCACTAGCGGGTCTGGACCTATGGATCTAGGAGATGCTGGTAGAGGTCCTGATCCAAGATCGGGATCGGGTTTCGGGGCTCACTGGGGGACAGGCCGGAGTGCAGCCCACAGAACAGGATGGAGGACGCGCCTGGAGAACAGCCTTGAAGAAGGCCTTGAAGACAGCCTTGAGCGCAGTCTCGCGCTTGATTAGACATTGAGCAAGCGACACAGGAAGTGATAGTGGAAAGGAAGAATTCATAACAGCGATAATTGTACTGATAGGTAGAACATTGACATGAGAAGATCAATAATGAATAAAGCGCTAGTCTTACACTCTTATTGCCTCTCCTTGAGCCCCTGTGCACATCCCGCACCCAGTTGCCTAGGTGATGAGAAGCCTAATGGACGAAAACACATACTCAAAAATTTCCTAAAGCTTTACTAAAACATCCAAGTATTATGATTATTTGATGATGGATGGAGGGGTGGGATGTCCACAGCCGGAGGCTCAAGTAGATACTGCATCTTGTTGACTGACTGTGCCCGCCCTCCAACTCCAACATCGTACAATGATAAGCATTTACACATGTCAGTAGAACTCGAGGATAGAATGTCGACTCTCTTCATCTCTTAGGTTGGGCTTTTGCTTTTGGTGGATCCCCGCTGTTCAGTGTTGGCCATGGCTTTGCCGACGATTGCTGCTGGCTTGGCTGCGGGATGGCGTCGCAAGTTGATCCCTGTGGTTGTAACAAGCCTTTGCCCAGGCTTGGCATCAGGGGGTTGAATCAAGGGTCATTGACCACATTGTGTGGCTTATTGTACGTTGTCAAATGAATCTTTTATTCTTTTTCGTTGCCAGCGTGTCAGTGGAATTGGCCGCCGAGAGCATAAGAGATGAAATAATTTGGTCAACTTATGCCAGGCATTAGGCTAGTATTTAGGCCACTTTATTTTGGTAGTCTAAGCAGTAGAGAATAATTCTCTTATTGCCCAGCTGGTTATCAACCAAATGTTTTATTGTGTCGTGTCGTCAGGGTTCTCGAACAAATCGTCGCCGTTTCCGCAGAGCTCTGTTGATCGACAACGCCAGGCCAGTCCAGACTGTTCATTCTCCACCCAAGGTATCTGTCCGTACCGGCTTGTCCTAGCGCACAACAAGCTTTTAGCTCCCGCTGATCGAGACGTCAGGATGGACGTTATGACTTAACGGATGTGACTCTAGAATCTTGATTTTGCGGTTGTATCTTGTGTCCCACTTTGTGGATGTCGATATTGTGGTCATGCTTTTGTGTTTGGATCGGCCAAGGTGATCGAGAACTTCAAGGTTTAGGGTGATAAAATAAAGCATGGTCTAAGATGTCATAAAATGACTGAAATATTTCGTCTCTTATCATTTGTGGGTTGATTTGAGTGGCGTAACGGTTGGGCGATTGACTTTGAGTGGTACGGCGATGCTCAAATCTCCTCAATGAAGGGATTCATGGATCACAGAAATGCATTTCGAATAGGCAAATGTTTGGATAGTATCTATTCTTCAACCTCAGATAAAGATTGTGTAACCTCTAGATAATTCTCTCTACCCTCTAATTCCAATGCATGCTAAAAACAAAAACAACGCTATGACTTCTTAAGTAGAATTAGAATTATCAGCACAAGAGAAGGCAGACGAACCACCGTCCTTCTTGTACGAATCGATAATGCTAACAATGGATCCATAAGTACCACCAATCATCAAGAAGGTACCCGACACAATGACGAAGACGGAGAAGGCTACCATGAGGTACCACTTCATGTTGGGAGATCGCTTGCCCTTGGCCCAGTTGTCGTACAGCCACATGCAGCCGTACAGCTGGAACGACATCAGCGTTCCAAGAAGGGCACCGACAAGAGACACGAGGCCGCCGAAGACGGGAATGCCGGATGCGATCAGGTACGCGATGACGGTGGTGGTGAGAGTGCAGGCGATCCATGTTCCCCAGTGCACAGCGCTGTTGGAAGCAAGATGCTTTGTTCCACGGAGAAGACGAACAAAGACGTACTTTGCCGCAAAGTGAATGACCAGAACGGTAGTAGCCAAAAGACCGGGCAGGGAAATTCCGTAGGCGATGCGCTTGATCAAATGACCAGCTGATCCAAGAGCAGGCGACGCAACGTACGAGCCACAGTAGAGATACACAACGCATCCGATGACGATGTAAGTAATAGTCACACCAGCCTGACACACCATCAAAGATCGGGTGTAGTGAGCAGGGTTCTTCATCTCAGCGGCAATAGAGAAGAATCCAGGTGTACCAGCGTAGGCGAAGATCAGACTCGAGATAGAAGAGATAGCCTCGGTGAAGGAAGGGTTTCCAACGACGCGCCAGTCGGACTTCCACTCGCCGCCCTTGGGAGCGTCAGCGGGTCGGTCTTGGATGCCTACTGCGATTGTCACAGTGAAGATGGCTGTCATGATGCAGATGAGGCCGACCCAGGCTAGCATGCTGATGCGACCGAGGGTTCGGACACTGGCGAGGAGGAAACCGCAGATTGCGGCGACGGCGACGAAGACTGCTGTGCATGTACCGTGGAGGGATACTGCGTTGAGACCGATTGACAGACCCAACATACCAGATCCAGCGACAAAGATCCAGTCTACCACCATTAGCATTCATCCACCACATGCAATTGCCAAAGGGTAGCACTTACAGAGACAGAAAGCAACACCAAAGATCTCACGACCAATTCGTCCAAAGATGAGATACCCCGCATCATCAATACCGTATACTTGAGGATGATTCCTCTTGAACACGCCAACCATGTAATCGGACCAGGTAGTTATAGCGGCGATGACGATGAGACAGATGATTCCGGGGACGATGCCTAGGACGTCGAAGACGGCGGGGATGGACAGGACGCCGAGACCGACTTGGGTTTTCATCATGAGAGCGACGGTACCGATCCAGCCGACCTAGAATATCTGTTAGTGGGTGAATTGGGAGTGGGATTGAGAAGGATGGCTTACGGCTCGGTAGTTGGGGCCTTCATCAGTGATTTCACCAAAGACATCATCGTGGACTTGATTACCGTGAGCAACGGATGGTGTGTTGTGAAGAGGCTGGTCTGTTTCTAGATCGCGCTTGAGATCTTTCTCTGCGAGGTTGTTTTCGTAGTGCGACATGATGACAAAGTCAATGCCCTTGAACTAAACAGTAGACAAGTGACAGGTGACAGGACTAGACAACTCAATGATTGAAGGGTTGAATAGTAGAAACCCACAGAAGGGGAAATGAGAGGAGAGGGAGAGATGGGGGAGAGAAGAGGTTGAAGAAAGAAGAGAGCGTGGAATGCAAAGTGTGGAGTGAAATCTGGGGATAGTGGACTCATCTTATACAGCAAAGGGAAAGGAAAGATAACAGGAAGAAACCCTGTCGTGTCGTACTGTAGAGCATTTTGCCCCCCTGGTAGCTAGTACAAAACCACGCTATGGAGTCGATCCCCGTGTTGTTTTTCCCAACGAGGGTTAGTCCCACTCAGCTTGGTGAGCTCCAAATCTCGCCCCTTCGCGGTGTCCGCGATAGCTTAGCTACTTGATTCTCTCTCCGCAGTATCCGTGAGTCTCTTTCTTGTCTAGATTCATGTGGAGATACTTGATCACTTGGCAGTAAGGTCTCCCCACGGGGTAGAACTGGAGAAGAGGAGTCAATCGCGCAATGCAAAAAGTCATCACGTAAAAGAAACAAGGAGTTCTGGGGGAAAAGGTCTAAGCTATGACGTCTAGCAGTGGAGATCTTGACTCGCTAAGAGTTTTCATTACCTACGTAGTGTAGTCTACCCCAGTGAAACCACAGGAATCGGGTCTCCATCCGCTATCTCCAAAATATGGGGTCTACCCCAAACCAAGGTTCAAATGACTCTCCTGTCATATCCTCTTTTTTGTGGAATATCCCTGATATCCCGCATCTATCAATTGAGTCCCTGATACAAAGTTGATTGAAGATAAAGGATAGACTCTCAATGCCGTGGGTAAACGTTCAAGTTGGAGAATGATCGCCCGGCATTACCGATAAAAATTTGCTACCCCAAAAGGTAACTTTCTTAAATGGGGTATACGCGTTCATTTGGTTGGCCGATACATACCGAATGCAGCAGTCATATCCCCTTGATAATTTGGGGTTTGTCCGTGCCTCCTCCGCGCTTACTGTCGTATCGCTACTTTAAGATTAGGCCCTCTTTTTCCATCGGGAAGTCCTCCGCGCTATCGAGTTGTGCTGCTGTGGGGACTGGATACCAACGGTTTTTGAAACAGAGTTTACAGTACAGTGACGAGGCATTTTCTTATCATTGGGGTATCATCCATGCGCGTCAATAATACTAGTAACCTTGAGACAGCCAGACGGAAAACGTCGGTTTGGCATGAAACTATCCCACTTTGGTAGAGTGTCGTGCTTGTTCTCCAATTTTTCACTCAGCCGCCGCTGTCACCCTGTCAGCTGGGAATTACCGCAACGTCGCAGAGTTAGCTGATTCATGCAGCGGAACCGTTTCCGATCGGCGGTGCCGAGAAATAACGGGTGACCTTCCGTGTATAACGGTGATGCTGATATAATTGCTGGGTTCATGCTGGAACCTCCCAACGTGGTTACACCGGTCGTGTCCCAATTATCATGCGATATGTGTGACTTGAAGGTCTTACATAAATATGGTCTGCTTTCTTGGCTGATGCGTGGTTATCGGTTCGGCATTTACTTGTGTCATCGATATCCTTTGTTGGTCCTGATCCGGGCTATCAGGTATGGTGGTATCGACTCTTCAAATACATCTCTATCGGGTTCGAAGCCGATGAGAGATATAACCAGGAATATCGCGACTTGGCAAGTTGTAAACCCCAGGTTAGCTCAAGCGACAGAGGGGCTATGCGAGCTTCAAGACTTCGAAGAGTCAGTATCCTCCGGAGGGACTTGAGAAAGGCCGTGCTTCTGCTCAGCTGTCGACGACTCCCACGACCTTCCGAATATGTCCAAGTTGTAAGTTCAGAGAATCATGCATATCGGCGACTGTTGAGGAGAACTGCTGTGGTAGAGCGATGAAGTGTTGGATCAAGGTAGGTATTTATCCTTCATGCATCTTCACCTATTTACTTCAGAGACTTCCTAATCGGCTTAAGTTGGCCTTGTCAAGGTCTTATGACCTTCGAAACTGTGAAAAGGGCAGGCGAACTGCAATCTCACGATGGAGACGCCAAGCGGTTCATGTCGTTTTGAGGCCTCTCTGGCGTATAGTCCACTCGCTCTCAGGAATGTTGACGAAAGAGGCAATTTACCGCGGTAGACATGGATCTGAACAGTTCTGGTCTGTGCCTGCAACGTAAGAGCTGGCCCGGTATACAAGTGACAGTGAACGAGAAAGGGGTGTTCCATTTATTCTACTTGAGAGAAGCTTCTATACAAAAGACAACAACAATGACACTCTTCAAGAACGATGCTTATCCTTCGCTTCAGAAAAGGTCATTCCCTTTGCAATATCCTTGGCCATATTCTCATCAGCTTCCACGAGCTTGGGCATAAGCTCAAGGATCTTCTCAACAGCATCCTTAGGCACGCAGACCACGCCGTTTAGATCGCCAAAGATAATGTCCCCTGGGTTGATTGTCACGTCCAAGGCCGGATCTTGGAGTTTGACGGGGACGTTGACCTGCAGATAATTAGTCTTTGATCATGGCTTTGTTGGATAGACGTACCTCGCTTGGACGAGCAACTTCGTGGGGACTTGGTGTTCCGACGTTACGAGCGTAGACCTAGCCCATTGTTAGTACTGTGAGAAGTGTAGGTTTGGTTGACTTACTGGAAAGTCGAGACCACGATGTTCTTGTAGATCTCGAAACGTGCCATCCACGACAGTTCCGGCGGCGCCACAGTATTTAGCGCGAGTACTCATCAACCCGCCGTAAACAGCATTAAAGACACCATGTGGGGATGAGATGAAGATGACATGATCTTTAGGAACGGTATCAATCTAGGTCTGTTAGTCTCAGAGACCATTTGGCAGGGCCTTGGCAACTTACATAATGCTCCTTCGGCTTTGGTGCAGCCGTGTAGTTGTTCCGGACAAACTTGACTGTGTATGCAGGCCCGATGAGCTTTGCGTCGCCTTCTTGGCGCTGAGGTGACCACATGCTTATGTTGGGCAGGAAGCCGCCGTGTGAGATGCCCATTTTTAGAAGAGCGTCGGAAACATCGCATCTGATTGATGTTAGTGGTGGTGGTGACTGAAGGGTGTGGGGAGGATTGTACGTTGTGTATGCGCGAAGCTTGGTTAGAACTGAAGACGCCATGACGTTTTTTGTTTGAGGGAGAGATTCTGACTTAAGGAATGGTAGATGAGTCTATTGACTCTCAATTCTATTTGGAGAAAATGATATTGAGATGGTAAAGCTTTAATAAGTCGACGTGGATATGCGTGATGAAACCGCCGCTCGGCTGACGCCCCGGACGTTTCCCGGGAGTTCGTCCGGGGCGATCTCCGGTGTAAGTCGCACGTCCATCAAGAAGCGATCATTTATACAAAAGCCAAGGGAAATCTTAAACATTCTGTATTATCTACCATTATCACTACTTTCGACCATCATGACCGTCCACAAACCCTCGGTCTACGTTCTAGACCCCTACCACCCCGATGCCATCGCAGCACTCCAAAACTCCCCCGACATCACCGCCATTCTTCCCACAGATCCATTCAAAAACACATACCCTGAAAATGCCACAGCAATCATGCTCCGCAGCGAAACACGCTTAGGCAAAAACGAACTCTCCCAGTGCAAAAACCTCAAATTCATCGTCAAGCAAGGTGTTGGTGTCGATAACATCGATCTCAAAGCTGCAGCCGAACATGGGATCAAAGTATACAATACACCCGGTCTCAACAGCGAAGCAGTCGCTGAGCATACTTTCGCTCTAGCTCTCACTCTAGCGAGACGAGTTGCTGAGATTGATCGCAGGACGAGAGGCGGAGAGGCTATTGTTCGCAGTCAAACGCTGGGAAAGAGTTTGTATAAAAAGACTCTTGGTGTTGTTGGAATGGGAAATATTGGGTTTGCTGTTGCGAAGAAATGGGTCGGTGCTATGGAAGGAAACATCATTGCGTATGATCCGTTTTCAGATGGAAAGCACTGGCGAAACACTTTTGGAGAAGGTTTCACTCAAGTTTCTTCCCTACATGATCTTCTCAAAGCATCAGATGTAGTAACACTACACATCCCACTAACCAGCACAACTACAAACTCCATCTCAACAGCAGAATTAGAGGTCATGAAAGACGGGGCTATTATACTTAACTGCTCTCGTGGAGGGATAGTAGATGAAGATGCTCTTTTGGTAGCGTTGAAGAGTGGGAAGTTGTTTGGTGCTGGGTTGGATGCTATGGTTACTGAACCGCCTACTATGGAGGCGTATCCTGAATTGTTGAGTTTGCAGAATGTGGTTGTTACGCCGCATGTTGGGGCGAGTACAATGGAGAATCAGAGTCAGAGTGGGAGAGCGGTTGTTGATGTTGTTCTGGGATTGTTGAAGGGGGAAGACAAGGGCAATAGAGTAGCTTAGATACTTTCAATGATGTGTTGCTACTATGTCAGTGTTAGATAATGTGAGGGACATAGTAGATAGCATGTTATCTAAGTGATAACTCAATGATAGAGTCTCACGTAAGATGCCAGAATGATCATGTAATTTTCAAGGCTTCATGTCAGTAGTGTATACTGTCTAAGCCTGTGATTTATTATCTTCATTAGAACCCGACAGCTCGTTGCTTCTCCAAGTCAAACCGTCCAGGATTGAACCGGATACACCAAGGATGTATCGATAGAGGTATGAAACTGTTGCTGTCCTGCATCTCTGGCACAACCATGTGAATCTCATCGTAAGTTAGTCTGCCAAAACATGGGAACTCGGGTCATGCTTAACAGACTGCGGCACGAAAGGTTGAGCTAGTCTTGTAGTTGTAGCGGAATAATCTAGCGTCAGAAAAACGCCAAGGTCCAGGCACCATTCGAGGCAGCCAGCTGAACTTCGAGCCGATCATAGCATTCGCGTTTTTTTCGATGACACTTGAACCGAGCCATGCGACGACCACCATGAACTGAACTCTCCATCCTGACGAGCTTTCAGTGTCATCTGGAAACCAAGCCATTATGAACAGGGATATGAAGCAAACAGGAGAGAATAATAACTTTGTCACCCTTCAGTTTTGTGTTGGTGACTCCCGTGCCCAGATTATGAGGGTTGGTCCAATGACAAAAGACAACACTGATCCGCGTAACGCCGGACCAAATGGCCGCGAGACTGACTTGGGCCATTACTTCACAGGGAAGACATTCAAGAACTCAATTCGTTCTGATGAATTTAATCATTACAAGCTCACGGACTGGTTCGATACTCATTTAAGGTCTACAAGAAATGATTTCGTCCAGCCACTTCGCGGTTGCGCTGCCGCTGTGGACCTATATTCTCGACTACCTGAGGCTACTATTGACTCCTCGATTGTTGGAAAGACCTCTCTTAGTAAGGCCAGGTGGATACCCGATCGCAGGGGTAGCGATGAATCGCCGTTGAGACTAACCTTGTCTCGACCTAAAGCTTTTGCTTGTATCGCGATGTTTGAAACAGGCCAGAACTTTGACATAGGGTACTTGATGAATGTGTTTGCGTTGACGTACGGTAACTCGATATTCGTGACAAGTCCATTGATGGCAGATCCCTACGAAACACCGCTCGCGGCAGAAATCAAGCGTGTAGATGGAAACATTGGCCAACCGGGGCTATCGTTCCTTATTCCTCCGATAAACCCAAGGATCCGAAAATCGAATCCCGAGGCTTGGACTGTTCTCAGCCACAAGCAGTTCGATGGTCAAGTCGAGGATTGTTTCTGGAAAACCTCGATGCACTTGACTCTGACACAGTACCAGCCTGGCCTACCAGGCCTTAACCAAAATGAGCACTACATCGATGAATCTGCGGCTTTGCGGGAGACTCTAGCCCAGGTATATGACAGCTCGGATTGGGTTTGCGATCTCGATATCCTGGCGATACTCAATCACCGCTTTGTTTCTCGAGTCTTATGCCGTGGACCAACACATTCGCCAGGTGACTTTTCGAACACAGGGAGACTCTCTGGAGCCACCACAGTGGACAATTGGGAAGAGCTACTTACGCCTCCTGTGGATGACGGACTTTTGGTGATTCGGACTTCTGGAAACTGGCTCGGGAGGCTTGCTGCAGTGGGAGTTTGTATTCAGTTGAATAGGCGTGCTGTTATCCTTCCTCAGCGACCTTGCTGGTCTTGTGTCGATCTTAATCTTTCTAAGCTAGATACTACAGGCAGCTCGTCTCCTGTATTGATTTTGTGATCAGTCTGGATTGTTATGACCAGCCGCAGGTATTATTGAACATGTCACTGTTTCATAGGTATGGGAGGAGCACAACTCGGGACTGCTACGAAAGCAAACAAGACGCAGTGTGCCATATAGTAATCATAACTAAGAGTTTGGGCAATGCACAAGAAATCAGTATTTTGTTGGATTATGAGATGTCAAAAGTCTTGAGGTCAGTGAATTATGTCTCGTTCACAGTTTGTCGTGCATTCCAGCGTGGTGGTTTAGCGCTGACCTCTAGATAATTAGCGGCGGGGTACGCTGAATTTAGAGGCCACTGTCAGCAATCAATCCGCGCATTCCGGGCATAATATTTTCAACACCAACCTCCACAATTCAATCACAACCTCAAATCTTTACAGCGCAGATGCCGAAGCGTAAAAGAGACTCAGAGCCTAAAAAGGCGGCGCGTCTAACATGTAAAGGCTGTCGTCTTCGCAAAGTTCGCTGCGATGGGGGCCAGCCAGTTTGCGGTATCTGTATCGCGTATGGAGAGACGTGCGACTATGATCGACCACCGCCCATGACGCAGATTCGAGCTATGGCGGATAGGATTGCTGAGTTGGAGGAGACTGTCCAACAACTCAAGAACAATGCCGCAGTGAATACGTCGGGCCTTGGTGGTGCAGTGGTGGCAGAACAAACGCCGATCGAACTATTGCCGCCTATTGAGAATGCAGATAAATCTCTTGATGAGCCAACGTACTACGACACAACCTCAGCAGTCCATGATCCTGGCGATACTCCCTTGCAACCAAACACCGTGGAAAGTCCAGCAACTCGTCCTCTCCAAGCTCTCCCCATTGAAGTCGAATCTCCCGATCTCGACTTCTTCGAAAACGAAGCAATTTCTAGCGCATCAACATACCTTAACATCCCACAAGATGTAATCCGTCGTCTCTTCACAACACACTGGACATGGGTCCATGCAAACTTCATGTTCGTTCCACGCGCAATCTTTCTCCGCGACGCAGCCACCGCCGGACCAAACTTCTCCCCCTTCCTGTTAACAGTTCTCTGTCTACACTCTACAAGATTCAGAGAACGGCATTTGATAGAGAATTTACTTGCGAGAGCGAAATTGCTGTTTAGTCATGAGATACACAATGAGGGTTCGATACCACTTGTTCAGGCACTACTTCAATTCAGCGCGAGAGAAATTGGTAGGGGCTCTGTTTCGCAGGCTTGGCTTTATGGCGGGATGGCGTTTCGTGTTGCGATCGATATCGGACTTTTCTCTGAAGTTGGGAATGAGGATTCGACGAGGACGAGATTGGGGAGACATCTTGCCTGGTCTTGTTATTCGTGGGATAAGACTTTGAGTTTATATCTTGGACGAACGCCTTCTTTGCCTGAGCCGCCGAAGTGGGATCCTGCTATACCAGAGACACCTGAGACGGGAATGTGGCCGCCTTATAAGTTTGCTGAAGATGAGTGTCGTTCTGCAGAGGGTGATACGATTGAGTATAGCTCACAACCGGCGTATTTGTTGTTGACGTTTGCGCATACATGCAAGATCAGTGTTGTCATCAACGATATTCTCCTCAATATCTATGGTAGTAAACGAACGAGGGATGTGTTGGATTTTATACAATCTACCAGAGGAAGATTGCAGACATGGCGGGCCAATCTCCCGTCTGTCTTGAACGTCGATTATAAAGAACTGCCATGTCCGCCAACCCACATGGTAGCCCAGCAGTAAGTCACCCACCACCAAAACCACTCTTCTAACGATCCCAGCATGCTCTACCACACAACCATGATCCTCCTCCACAGACCCTTCCTTAACAACAAAACCTGTAGAACGACCTGCCAAGAAGCTTCCGAAGCAGTAGAACAGCTCCTCCAGCTCCTTGAAACAACCTTTGGTTTTCTTCGTTTTACGTATATAATGGCATACTGTACTTACACTGCTGCTACAGTTGTGGTGCAAGATATGAAAGATGGGAGACCGGGGACTAAGACGCGTCTTGAGACGTTTATGCGTGCACTAAATGCTATTCGGGCAAGTTGTCCTGGTATACAGCGGAGTATTGATATTCTGACCAGAGGTCTGAACTCGAGCGATGGACCTAAAACGGCGGCGAATGAGGAGGGCTTGACAGAGGAAACGCAACTTGGGCAGGGTCAAGGTCCTCAAATGCCTGCTTTTCCATATTACGATTTTTCAGATTGTGTTGAGACAGGGACCATCAATCCCTTCTTCGACCTTGATTCATTTCCACAGCTATGGTTTGACGATTTTTCAGAAAACATGCTGTTAAATAGTATATAGTAAGAAATTATGATATAATGAAGCTCAAAAATTGAGCCGAACATTCGTATCCGTACAACCGCCTGCGACGACAAGATAGGTAGTTCGTTCCGAAATGCAAAAAGTCAAAAAGTGAGGTTCTGCCCGGGCTCGAACCGGGGACCTTCTCGGTGTTAACGAGATGTCATGACCAACTAGACCACAGTACCAAGCTGTTTTTGTTGCTAGCATCAGTCCAATTTGAATTCATGAGTCTGAATGGGTTGTCCTTGCCTCTTATCCATTGGACACTGCTAGCTTGAACTCAAATGCATCCATTCCCAGCGGCCACCCCGATATCTAGCGCCCCACTTTCCTCTCTCGCGGAAACATTCCCTTTTCAATTCCACTCCAAGACACTCTCGAAGGTCATAATAGCACATCGTCTTCTCTTTTCAGATCGTTTCTTTTTCTGATTTCCTGCAATATTTTCTCCACTTGCCTTTCTCGATAACTACCTTCTGAATCTGATACTCACCTTACTCTTGGTTACATTGTTTTGGGTTGCTGAGATGCCCAAGGTAGAACGCACAAGGACCTTCACAGGCTGTCGCACCTGTCGAAGCAGACACGCAAAATGCGACGAGGCACAACCAGAATGCGGCACGTGTCTACGTCTAGGCTTAAACTGCGGGGGTTACGGGGCGAAATTGTTCTGGATTACGGATGATGGCGTTAAGCCGGAGTTGCAGCAGAGTCATCGGGGCTCCGAGTATCGGTATCCACTTTTCTCCGGTATGTTCCCCGGACCACTATCCATGGTTGATGCTAATTGGTTGTAGAGACTCAACGCAAGGTGATGAGCGATGAACTATCTCAAAGTCTGGGACGAAGAACGGCTGTTTCACTTCTTGCTGATATTGATGCTGCTTGTGAGAGGAGTGTTGATGCTTTGATGAAGGGGCCTTTTGGAGTGTTTCAATCTGTTGAAGAGTCGTCTCCGGCTGTTACGGTCGAACTATCGCCTGATACCAATACGGATAATACATTTACTAGTATGTATCCCGAGACAGACGGCTTTGTCGAGGAAATCCATCGGGATGATTGGCCTGATCAACTACCTGGTGATGACATGGATATCTTTACCGCATCACTAGATCCCCACTTTGGTCTAAACGAAGATGATCATGAACCCATGCCGAACTTCTTCATGGATGATCCATCGGGTGCAGAAGGACTTGCGTTCTTTAGTCCGGGATTTATATCACAGGTCATTGGTCCACCTGAACCTGAAGCAGAAGACCTTGACCCAGCACCCGTTACAGACATCATCCAACTACCAAAGGATATACCAACTTGTGCCGGTGGTCTGCCTCAAGAAACAGAGCAATTACTGAGACACTACCGTCAAAACATGGCTGGTCGCTCTTCAATGCAAGCCAAGCGCAAATCACCCTGGGAAATCATCTTTCTTCCCTGCGCACTCGAGACATTCGCTGAATTATCCCTCTGGAACGAAGCATCTCATACTCGCTCCTCGATATTCTATACACTTCTTGCTCATAGTGCTTTGCAACTGCACATGTCACAGTCGGGGTCACGTTGGAAAGAGGTTGGGTTGAAGAACCATGAACGGGCACAGAGTCATCTCAGACAGGCTCTTCAGCATGAGATGTTTGGGCCGAGACAGGCTAGTTATAAGGAACTTTTGATGGCTATACTCGCTATGGCTATGACATCGGTAAGACCCCTGCTTCTCATGAGGGAAGCAAATACTAACAGTGGCAGTTACATCATGGAACTCGGGCCTTTAGAGTCTTTCTCCTCGACGCAGAACGTCTCATCCGTCTCCGCGGCCTCGCCAACCAAAACCCCTTCAAAATCCGCCTATTACACCACATGTACACCCATCTCCGCGTAATCTCAGAAAGCATGTCCATCGCCCTGCCCGATCCTTCCGACAACCAACTAGAACTCAGCCGCACATTCCGCATCACAGAAGAGGGTCTCAACATGGGTCTTGACCCAGCACTTGAAAAGACTGATGAGATTGGTTTCAACGATATTCACTTGGAAGTCCAGGGGAGGTGGAACCAAACGCTCTACCCGGTGATTTATGGAATTCCGGAGAGTTTGATGACGCTGCTAAGTCAGACTGTGTCACTTGCTAATGAGAAAGCACGATTGGAGAGTGCGGCACGGTGTAATCCTGCTATTTCTGAAGCACTTGGAAAACATACAAAGACACTTGAAAACAGAATCTGGGCATGGCCAACAACGCTCCCCGCCGAAACCGCCTCTGACGATAATCTCGTCACCCATCCCCAAGTACGCAGCATGACACTAGCAATCCACCAAGCGTTAGTAATTTACTTCTACCGGCGCGTCTACGACATGAACGCTATGATATTACAAGACATGGTGCGCAAGACATTGGATTATCTGGAGCCGCACCTGTCGGAATTGATAGACGAGCAGGATTTTGCAACAAGTTTGGCATGGCCTGCTTTTGTGGCGGGGTGTGAGGCAGTTGCGCCGGATTTGCAGGAACGGGCTTTGAAGTGTCTTGGGGTTACGGATGAGAAGGGGGTTTACTTTACGGAGAGGCCGGCGGGGGTTGTTGTGCCGTTGATTTGGGAGAGGAGGAGGGAGACGGGGGATTGGACTATGAGTTGGCAGAGTTTGGTTATGGAGGGATGAGTTGAAGCTATTCCGATTTATATATAATCTCCAAGTGACTCTGATGGTTATCTTCGCTGGTGTTTCTAACATGTTATTCACTCAAGAGTCTTCATATATCTGTGACCTTGTCTATTTTACTATTTTAATCTCATACATAATACTCAAATTATTTAAGCCAACTTGACACCAGCATCCTTAAGAAGCTTGGCCAACTCCTCCCTCTCAGCACCCTCGAGCAACTCAAAAGGCTTCCTCAAACCACCAGTCTTGAATCCCCTCAACTCAAGTCCAGTCTTAATACCAGCACCATAGTGATGCGCCTCCAAAAACTTGCACACGGGGAAAATCTTGCTCCACAGCTCCCGTCCCTTCTTGATATCGCCATCTCTGGCAATAGCGTTCCAAAGCTCAACTGACAGCTCGGGAAGAATGTTGGTGGTTCCCCACACTGATCCCTTGGCGCCGGCGCAAAGACCGTAGAAGGTCAGTGTGTCCCAGCCGTTGAGGGCTGTGATGTCGTTGTGGTGGTGGAAGAGAAGGTCTGTGAGGGCGGGGGCGTTGCCGGATGTGTCCTTGAGATACTTGACTCCAACCTCTGACAATCCTGCGATTTCAGCAGGTGAAAGACTAACGCCGCTTGCACTAGGAATGTTGTAGAACATGATGGGCAAGCCAGAAGCCTTGTAAATCTCGTCAAACATAGCACGTAGCTGCTTCAAGCTAGGCGCATCGTAAAAAGGTGGGACAATCATAGTGGCAGCAGCACCAGCCTCAGCAGCATGCTTAGCCAGATCAACAACTCCAACGGTAGTAAGGTCACCGATACCGGCGACGACAGGGACGCGGCCGGCGGCGGACTTGATGACCTGGGTCAGAACGTCTTTGCGCTCTTGGACGGTTAGGGCGGTGAATTCGCCTGTGCTGCCACCGGGGACGAAACCGTGGACGCCGGCGGAGATCTGGGATTGGATGTGGGCGTCGAGGGCTTCATAGTCTACTGAGCCGTCTGCCTTGAAGGGGGTGATGAGGGCGACGAGGATGCCTGTGAGTTCTTGAGGGGCCATTTTGACTGTGTGTATTTGACTTTTAAGATAAATGTCTGTGGAATAATGAATGAGAATGAGATGAATGAATCAATTGTCAATGAGACTCTATTATATGCTTCTAGATCTCCTCAATTCGTTCAATCCGCGTGAGCTTCAATTGGCATGTGTCTCAAAAACAGGCAAGTCTCCACGAGTGGCCAACGCTTTAGTACATGCTCTCTAAAAGAGTAAGCTTCCGCGACAAGTAACGCCTTATGATAAAACATTGTTAAATGCATGCTTATTGAATGCCAATCAATTCTACAATAGCCAAGACCCTTTTCTTTTCACCCCGCAATGTCGTAATTTGTAATGTGTAGCTTAATAATGTGAATGATCTGGGGCATAAATACCCCTCAGTGTAGTGCTTCAGTGGTATCACCGCTCAATTGATACACTCACCTAAACTGTCACCACTACCTAATTGATCTCACCAAACACAACAAAATGACATCCATCTTCCTGTAAGAAGCACCAAATACCCGACTCTTAGTTGTACCCCACTGACAACTCATAGTACCGGTGCTTCGGGTTACGTCGGAGGTCAACTCCTCCACCAATTGACCCAGTCTCACCCAGAGTACAACATCGTCACCCTCGTGCGAGACAGCCACGCCGCCGAGACCGTGTCGCAGGCGTATCCCAAGGTGCGCACTGTGGTCGGCGACTTGGATGACAGCGATCTTGTGAAAAGTGAAGCTGAAAAGGCTGATGTTGTTCTGAGTATGTATTACCATTTGAAATGAAGGGCTGTACTGACGGGTCAGATGTCGCGTCGAATAAGCATGTTGGGTCATTGAAGGCTATTCAAGAGGGATTGAAGAGCAAGGACAAGGGTAAGTCATACTCAATTGAGAATGGGACAGTGATTGACAATTCTAGCTTATTTGATTCAAATCTCTGGCGCAAGTCTCCTCCCCATCAAAGATCTCTCATCACCCTCCTTCAAACCCGGCGAACCCTCATCCGCTGTGTTTGACGATCTCAAAGATGTATCCTCAATCCTAGATCTCATCCGCTCCCACGAGGCTAGGGCTGTAGACAACGCCATTCTCAAAATCTCCCAAGAAACACCCTCCATCAAAACCGCCATTGTCTTCCCTCCCATCATTTACGGCAAGGGTGAAGGCCCTGTTAAGCAGCGCAGTGTGCAAATCCCCGCTTTGTCAAAGGTTGCTATTGAGCGCGGTCATGCGGTGAGGGGTGGAAAGGGTCTGGCTGCTTGGACGAATGTTCATGTCGCTGATCTTGCGAGATTATTTGTTCTTCTTGCTGAGAAGGGTGAAAAGGGTGATGACAGCGACAAGATCTGGGGAGAGAATGGCATTTACTTCCCTGGTGTTGGTGAAATGGTACGTCCCCTCATCTTACTACAGGTTCAATTGCTGACAATTACAGACATGGGCAGAAATCTCCGACAAGGTCGCGCAAGCAGCAAAGGATCAAGGACATATTGATACACTAGAAGTAGAAGAACTATGGAAGCCTGAGCTCGACACAGCTTTGCCAGCTGGATCAGTCTTTTTCGGCAGCAATGCCAGAAGCAAGCCTGTTCGCGCCACTGAGGTTCTGGGCTGGAAGCCTAGTGAGAGTGGGTTGGATAAGGAAATCCCTAGAGCTGTGGCTGAAGAGGCTGAGGCTAAGAAGAAGGCCAACCTCTAAACTACCTAATCGGTTGCTAGAATAAAATAAAGAATGTTCTCTTATCTTCTCTGAGCGACATGTGGATGTGATGTGATGCTGATAATGGCATGTGGATGGAGATGGTTGTCAAAAAGTGCACTTCTTTGCCCGCCTGGAGATTAGCCCCTCTGTGGGGGATGCGGGGTAATTTACAGCGGAGGTCGTAGGCTTCACTTCCCTAACCCGTCAGCGCGGGAGATAAAAAGAGAAGGCCTCCGCGACGGAATCTCTCTCCATTCTCATCAGCTCTATGATCAGAGTGACAGCTTGAAGTCGGGTGCTAGAATCTTTGAAGTACAAGAAGCTTTCTCATCTTGAACATTTTGTTTCATTCTACTGTTCATCTCGTCATTCATCTCATCACAAAATGGCACCTTCAATTGAACTCACTGCCCCTAACGGCGTAAAGTGGTCTCAGCCCACAGGCCTCTTCATCAACAACGAATTCGTCTCTTCATCAAGCAACCAAACCCTCACATCCATTGACCCAGCGTAAGTCTCCCTCCCTTTCACCTCTCATCTGCCCTCACTAACACTCTCAGCACCGAAAATGAAATCGCAACAGTCCAAGCCGCAGACGCTCAGGACATCGACAAAGCCGTCAAAGCAGCAAAAGCAGCCATGAAGTCCCCCGCATGGCGCGATTTGCCCGCCTCAGACAGAGGCTACCTCATGGCCAAACTAGCAGACCTAATCGATTCCAAAAAGGAACTTTTTGCTACTATTGATGCGTGGGATAATGGAAAGACGTACATTGAAACGCTCGAGAATGATCTTGTTGAGGCGGTGGGTGTTATTCGTTATTACTCTGGCTGGGCCGATAAGACGTTCGGTCAGACTATCAACACCACGCCTCAGAAATTCGCGTACACGATTCGTCAGCCTGTCGGTGTCGTTGCGCAGATCATTCCTTGGAATTATCCTCTTTCTATGGCTACATGGAAACTCGGTCCTGCGCTGGCTTGTGGAAATGCAGTTGTCATCAAGGCCGCCGAACAAACGCCCCTCAGTTTGTTAGTTCTTGGTGAACTCATCAAAGAAGCCGGTTTCCCACCCGGAGTCGTCAACATCGTCAACGGATTGGGCAAAGACACTGGTGCAGCGCTTGTTCAGCATCCTCTCGTCGACAAGATTGCTTTCACAGGGTCTACAGCGACAGCTGCTAGCATCATGGGCGTTGCGGCAAAGACACTCAAGAACATCACGCTCGAGACGGGCGGAAAGTCGCCTTTGCTTGTGTTTGAGGATGCGGAGCTTGAGCAGGCTGTCAAGTGGTCGCATTTCGGCATCATGTCGAATCAAGGACAGATTTGCACTGCCACGTCGCGCATTCTTGTGCAAGAGTCCATTTATGAGTCGTTCATTAAGCAATTCATTGAGACACTCAACACTGTGAGTAAGGTGGGCAACCAGTGGGACAAGGACACATATCAAGGTCCCCAAGTGTCCAAGGTGCAATACGAGCGTATCTTGGAGTATATCGACATTGGCAAGAAAGAAGGCGCCACAGTCGCAGCCGGCGGTGGTCCTCTGAAGGTCGGCGACTCAGACAAGGGCTTCTACATCTCCCCCACAGTCTTCACAGACGTGAAGCCCTCGATGCGAGTCTTCCGCGAAGAAATCTTCGGTCCAGTCGTTGTCATCTCTACCTTCAAGACCGAAGAGGAAGCTATTGAGTTAGCGAACGATACAACATACGGCTTGGGCGCTGCTGCATTCACGACGAACCTTGAACGGGGACATCGTGTTGCGGCTGCTATTGAAGCTGGTATGGTTTGGATTAACAGTAGTCAGGATTGTGATCCTCGGGTGCCGTTTGGTGGTGTTAAGCAGAGTGGTATTGGAAGGGAGCTTGGAGAGGCGGGATTGGAGGCTTATTCGCAGATTAAGAGTGTTCATGTGAATATGGGGAACAGACTATAGATAGAAGTGTAATGAAATAAATGATTGTTAGTTAAATGAAGGTTTCAAGGTTGTGAGTTGGTTCGATTGAGAACATTTGATGAGGTGTGGCTGGTGATAGTGGGTGATGTTACAATGGGTGGTCCACTGAAGACCCTCACTAAGCACTTCCCGCCCGTCGCAACTCTAAGATCTCAGCGACATCTCACATTGCACCAAGGACATTCACAGTTCACTCAAATCAAAGAACAAATAGAGCACTCATTGCGATAGTGAAGATTGTTTAACATATGTATTATCATGAATAGATTGACAAAGAAAAGTATGTGTCTACAGACAAGCAAATACAACAGCAACCATGCCGTAGGGGAATGAGCCATAAGCCAGATTCAGAACAAAGAGGATATAATGTGTAAAAGACAAACCCTTAGAGCAAACAATCGCAGACTCCAAAAATCCCAATCCCAAAACATTCATCATCTTACATAGCATATTATGAGGACTTGACAATAGCATACTGCTCCAGAATAGCAACAGCCTCATCCCATCCTCGAGAAGCAGCAATCTCAGTCACACTTCGGTCAAGCTCATCCTTGACATCAAGATCAAATCCAGCCTTTTCACCCAACAGGCGGAGGATTTGTTCGTCGCCGTTCTCGACGGCTTGCATGACGCCGTTCCAGCCGCGGTACACCTTGTTGGGGTCGGCACCGTGCTCGAGGAGAAATTCGAGAATCTCGCCGTCGCCGCGGTAGCGACGGAGGGCTTTGACGACAGGGAGATGTTCGCCGGGCGCGTTGATGTCGGCGCCACCTTCGTTGATGAGGTACCATACTATGTCCTTGCGATCTTCGCGGATGGCGGATGTAAGCGGTGAGAACACGCCGCCGTTCTTGTCTTCTACTGATACACCAGCGTTGAGGAGAAGTTTGACGGATTCGAGTTGGTTGGCGACGACAGCCATTTCCATGACACCCTTGAAAGCGCGAGGCTCGGCAAGAACGCTGAGAATGCGCTTGAGGACGGGGGGGTTGCGGACGGCCATGCACACAGGCCAATCTTGACCACGAACATTAGGGTCAGCGCCGTTGCTGAGAAGAAAGTCGACCATCTCAATCCTGTTCTCGCGAATAGCGGTCGTCAGGGGTGAGTGGCCCTTGGGGTTCTTGTCATTGGGGTTCATGCCCTTCTCGAGAAGCCACGTCAAAGCCTCAATGTTGTTGACGCTGACGGCAGTCTCGACGATACCCTTTGGTGAAGAAAGGTTTGCGCCGGCTTCGACTAGTGGGGGGAGGAATTGGAGACGGTTGTGTGTGATGCACTTGAAGGCTGGGTACTCGGATGCAGGGACGTTGGGGTCTGCCTTGTTGGCGAGGAGGAGGTTGAAGATGTCGGGGCGGTTATCACGGATGGATGTACACAAAGGGGTGTAGACACCATCCTTCTTGAGGTTGGGATCGACCTTTGCGTTCAACAAGATCTTGACGGACTCGATGTTGTTGACGGAAACGGCCAACTCCATGATACCGGGTGCCTTCTTGGGATCAGCGCCGTGCTGGAGGAGGACTTGCAGACAGGCTGCTTGGTATGTAGCAGGCCAGAGCATGTGCTTGGGACCAGGCAAGTTGGGATTAGCACCGTGGTCGAGAAGACTCGTGACGATATCGACGCGCGAGTTCTGGATGGCTTCGAAGAGAGCGGTCTTACCCTCGCGACTCTTGCCATCGGGGTCAGCGCCGTAGTCGAGGATGAGATCGATGAACTTCTTGGGTGTCTTCTTGTTGATCGCACTGCTGAGGAGTGTTTCACCCGTAGCTGTCAATTGATTGGGATCACCGCCGTAAATAAGAAGAAGGTGCGAAAAGTTGACCTTGTTGGCGATACAAGCAGCTGCAAGGGCAGTCTCGTTGTCGGGACCGATCTGGAAACGTGGGTCGGCGCCGTACTTGAGAAGTTGAACGGCGCCAGCGATGAAAGAGCGCTCGACAGCCGCGAAGAGGGGAGTCACGCCATCGCGGTCAATACCGTTGGGATCAGCGCCAAAGAGGAGGAGTAATCTCACAGCTTCCGCATCGCAGTTCAAGACAGCTTCCTTGAGCGCGAGATGATCCGGTCCAGTGTTTGCAGAAACACCACGGTCCAGCAATTGCTCGATGAGCTTGTGGTTCTTGCCGCGAACAGCGCTGATAAGAGCAGTCTTGAGATTCGCGGCGTCAGCGCCGTTGGTGTTGCGCGGGTTCCAGCGCGGCATGCTGAAGGGATCAGCCTTGAGCCGAACAACCTTTGTGCCGCCATTAAGGTCCAGACCAGCGAGTTCTTCTAGGGATACTTCGCTGTCGGATATTTGGGTGTGTTGCGATCGGGTTTCATGGTGTTCGTCAAATGTGCTCATGCGATCAAACGTCGCTGTTGTGCCAGAGTGGTATCGCTCGTTGGAGTGCACTGAAGAGGCAGTGTTGTGATGGTGGTTGCTGAATGAGCGCGCATCGTGGTGTGAACCCATAGGATCGGTGTGCAAGGAGGCAGAGCGGTCTGCCCAGGGGAGAGGAGGGAGGGGAGGTTGTGAGTTGATGGACATGACGTGGCCTTCCATACCGCGATGCGCAGATGCGGAAGATGGTCTGTACTGTGAACCACCAGCATCAGAAACCTTTGATCTCGGCGCGACACCAGCGCGGGAGTCCATGCGATCGAGTGCTGCTGCGAGACCGGTGTATCCAATACCAAGCTCATTCTCAATCTTCTCATTACCCAAACTCCACTGAAACATAAGCGCACTCATACGCAGACTCTCCCTCGTGCGACCGAGAGCACTGATCATCTTCTCGATATCGTTATCACCAAAAATACGGCCCCAACCACGTCTCATGCGTCCCATGGCACCCTTGCGTTCATTCTCGAGAAACTTGCCCAGCATTTGATCGAGCAGCTGAAAGTCCGCCTGAGTAACGCGGAACTTCTTGCTAAGCTCTGAGATGACATCTGCAGGGAATGTCTGCTGGTTGCGAATGCACTCTCCGAGGCCTGCTTCGATAGAGAACAGAATCTCGCACGTGTCGAGGAAGTCGTGCGCTAGGACGTCGAGGCCGTGGGGTTGCTTGGTGACCATTGTGAGGTATTCTAGCATGCGGACGGAGATGCGGTCGCCGAGGGCGGTGGTCTTGTGGCAGAGCTCTAGGCATGAGCCTTGTGCTTTGGCGACGTTTGCCATGACGCTGCTCTTTTTGCTGGTGAGCGATCGAGGTGCGGTAGTAGTTGTAGGTGTAGATGTTTTGATGGAGGAGGTGGTGGGAGGGGAGTTGGTGGTTACTGAAGCGGGCTTCTTGGTGGCTGCGACGGTCTTTGCTGGACTAGCAGGGACGTAAGCCTGTGCAGAGACGGCAATGACTCGCTTCTGCGGGGGAGGAGTCTTTGGTCTTGCGGTGGCGCCGGTAGGATTTGGTAGAGATCCTGTAGACGGTTGGACTCGAGGAGCTCGCGCTGAAGTAGGACTGCTAGGTAAACCAAGAGCTTCGTTTGAAACAAGCGAGAAAGATTCCCGAGGACCGAGAGCAAGAGCTTCTATGAACGAGTACTCCTTGTCAGTAGTAGCTGCAGCCGGATTACCCTGAGGAGCGACTTGAGCGGTCATATTAGAAAAAGAAAGAAAAAAGAGAGAGGGAACGAGCTGCTCTTAGTAGGGGGAGGCGGAATGGGAAAAAAAGCGGGAGCGACTGGTTTTATGGCGCTCGACGGGACAAGAAAGAGAGCGGTCGAGTCCAGTCCCAAAGGTTAGGTTTGAAGCGGGATGGCATTCCAAGTCAGGTACCGCACTGTAGGTAAGTAGGTTGGGACTAGAGCAGGGTTCTAGGCTCAGTACGGATCTACCGGGTTGTACAGTGCAGTGGCAGTGGCAGTGACAAGGGGAGTGGGTACGGTACAGCGTTCAATCGATCACCTTTGTTGGATCTGTAAGGAGAGAGTGGGAGGGTAGGGAAACCCCTGCTTGCAATGGTAGATCGGCGCTTTGACATGGATGGGACTAAACATGGGGTGGGTTGTACCCCTGTTCTTACGATATCACAGTGAGATGCTCTATATCAACGGGGGATATACCACCCTTGGACAAGTAGTTTATTCCAATCCCGGGTTTTCCCCAAGCGAGGTGGGAATAGTTGTTATCTGCGAGGGATGGAGGCAAAGCAAAGAGAGCATATCACAAAAGCAGTGCAACAATCCACAGAAGCAATAAGATAAGTGACAGACAGAGAGACAGAATATTGGGGTCACGAAAAAAAAAAGCCACATTTTGTTCCCGACCAACAGGAGGAGGTCCCAGCTCAGTTGACGATTTTCTCACGGATCACTAGCAGTCACACAATTAGTACGTGGACTAGCAGTGTGTGCGACAGCTGGAAGACGGCGTTTTACGAGACCATCCCGACCGAGGGCGTTTTTTTTTTTTCTTCTTGGGTCCAGATCGGGAAAGCTTGGTCCTGGATAGAGTAGCTGATTAACGTTAGAGTCAAAGCAGTAGACTAATTGTTACATGCTAATGGGAGTTAGTGTACGGGAAATCCCATTCCCATCTCGCAATCTTGTCTGTATCTACCTCGGCTTGTACGTAAAACTTGACATGAGTAACATTGACAGCTGGAGACGGGTGGATGGAGACCCACGATATCAGCTGGTAAACACAGCAGGGTTCAATGCAGATTGTACCCATTTACAGATGCAAGTGAGACATTTTGTTACTGCAAGGATAGTGGTAGTGGTTAGCCAAAAGTTTATTCGCGAGCTGGAACCGGGGGTTAGGATGGGTAGAGACTTTACGCTAGGGGAAGGGTAAGATGTAGACGTTCCTGACGCCAAACCAGGACAGGGTGAGAATCATTTGTCAATAATTATTAACTTGATTGAACAAACAATTCATCAAAAGAAAAGAAAAGAAAAGAAAAGAGTTATAATGGTGAGGTTGGTGTTGGTGATGTTGTTGTCGTTCCCTTGCGTAAATCCTTCAGCGGGTACAAAGACAACTCCCTACATTACCAGTGCGCTGTTGTCTCGGACCCCTGACCCTCGATACCACTTCACTTCAGCGATCGCCGGTAAGAGATCCTTGAATTAATTGAACAACGGGAACCCGGTAAATAAGCAGCCTTATCATCAATGCCCAATTTGCAAATTCTACAAGAACAAACATGCTAGTCTGCAGCCTCACATCACCAACTTGAGTTTATTAGAAAGTACTGTAATAAACACTGTATAAACTTATCTGCCACGTGGAGTATACATATGCAGGGGGCTTGGGAAAGTCTAGAGCGTGAGAAGTTGAAGCTTGACTCCTCCCGCGATGCTCGATCCGGAAACAAGTTTATCTCCACTGTGGAAAAAGGAAAGGGGCAGTCATGTCTGTCTCCCTGTGGGAATTACTGCAGTAGACCAACAGTTCGTTTTGACGTGATCCCGTTATTACCTGTCGTAAATGACAGTGGGCATGCACCAGTGACGCATCCATGCAGCGGGATACCGTTTATACGGGCGAGAACGTTAGTGCTCTCCATCTGTTTCTCTTTGCTTTTTATCTTGGCCACTCTACCTAGCCACTGGATTATCATGCAAGCAAGACAGCTCCCTTAAATGATAGATCAACTTAACTGTCATCTACCCGCCAAGAGACCCAAAGAACTGGTACCCATTCGGGGCCCATCCGAGTATTTACGGACTCGCCTCCCCCGGAATTTCGCAAACGGCACTTGTGAGCTCTATTCAGAAAGCCGCATTCTTGTCGCGACAGTAAGGTTCAGCGAAGAAGTAGTATTTAACTTTTGACATATCGCCTGTCATTCCAATTCTCGGCTGTTCCTGTGTAATGCGACAGGTCGCGACGATATACTTGATTTGTGTCTCCCTGCTTAACTGTCATGGAAATAACCACATGCAAGGGAGTAAAACTGCCAATGGATGAGTGAGGGAGTGACGTAGAATCGCGCCATTATGCAACCGTTGCGCATGCGATAACTGAGACTTGTCTTGCCGATTGATCTCGAATCTTGCTTCACTGCGATTTCATCTTCCAGCCGCCCGAGACTTGCATGCATACCTGATACTGGTGAAGATAGTGTCTAGCTCAGTGAGAGAATGTCTGGAATGACGCCGACACCTTAATTAAAAAACGATACGTAGAATAAAAATCAAGCTTCTAAGAAGCAAGGGAGAAAAAAAGACCGTTTGTCCGCACCGTCGTGGCGAAAAATATGAACTGTCACTTTACTTTTTACCCCGATGGGATCTACAGATCTGAACAAACAATAGATCTCATCTCAAATCTCGACCTCGCCTATGCATGCATGCTACCCGGTCAACACGGGACGGCAATCTCATCGTATTGTTTCTTTTTTTGCCTAGATCGAGCCATGAGCCACCAACAATTGTTCTGTGCGCCGCCTCCCGATTAAAAATGTGGTGTTTATGAAGAGCAAACACGAACGCCCAGGGGCTTAGGTCTTCGTCCAATCTGCACCTTGGCAAAGTGGCTTGCCGGCCATCCATTCTTTCGGATTTGGAGGATGAACTCTGTTCAAATTAACTTGATTAGCGTTGCAAACATTGCATCAATCGGCTGTGGAGGTGCCTCAATCCCGTTGGTTGTAATATTGAGTGAAGATGGTGGTTGTCAAGACCCTGGATTCAAGGAGATTTCTTCCCGAGAAAAGGTCAAAGCAATCAAGACACAGACCTTTGACGCTGACGCCAACGCCACGATGGATGAATGCTAGATCCGATTACTGGTCTTTGCGGATGAATCCTCCGTGTTAGCCGTTGACCTTTCTCCCCAGAACACACTGACCTGAACTTGGCCTTACCCAAGTCACCTAACAGTGAGTCTACCCCTGACGCGCAAGCCACAATTTTGTTAGTGCAATACGGGAAACCAGATCAAATTGGGATTGTATCCCCGATCGGAGTATCCAGGAAATTGGTGCAGCTGTCATTGATGGGAATAGACGCTCATCAAATTACCGTCTTAATTCGGGCCACTAAACCTGTCGGACCGGAGAATGTTTGCAGCTGAAATCGAGATGGATCTTTGTTGGTAGTACCGAGAATTCGGGTCGAATCAGTCAAGATCCACATGCTATCTCTGAAACGATTACACCAGAATGATGCGACAAACAGAAAATAAATACAAAACAGCGAATAAATCGCATTTATTTGAAGAGATGGCAATTTGCCAAGTGGATTCTAGTCAGGAGGATTCAACTAGTAAAACGCCAGTGATGCTCGTGATGCTCATGACTACTGCAGAGGATAATGTCAATTCGGGTACTGTATGGGGTCTGTTAACGTTAGTTTGTCTCCTAAACTCGTGCGCACGCGGCTCCCGAATTCCTGGTACACTAAGGTAGGTGAGTTAATTGAGCGGAGGGATTATTACGCCGAGTTGGTTGGTCTTGTGCTTGTTAAGTGGAAGCCTGGTGGTGGCGATTGAAGCTATAGGGTAAATGGGATGCATTGTGAGGGATGGAGTCAATTGCTCATTGACAAGGTGTCATGATCATGGACGTTATTCTCAATCGCTTATACTTGTAGGGTATGTCAATTACCTAGGTAATTTGCTTGCACTTGCTTTGCCTGTTGTTCCTTTTTGTCGTGGCAAGGACGAACCTTTCCAGGCTATGACTGAGGGTATTGTAAACATGCACTTGAGCGAGTGATCGATCGCTCATCGAGCTAATGATATTGTTGTTAGGTATATGGATAATTGCCAAAATAATTCCCTGTAATTATTGAATGTGTTAATTGACCGGGTATCGCGCTTACAAACTCAAGGCCCTGTCGATCGTTTTTTTTTTCTTCTTCTGGCCGCGCGACGATCAACCGTTCTCAGCTCATGTCAGCTCTCAGTGAGGTTATCCCCACTAATGATCGCTAAACTTCCAGTAGATGTTCAATTGACGCAATTAACCAGGGCCCCTTTCATCATCAATTAATTCAGCTCAGCCCTATCACTTCTCACATTCAATCTTTACTTCAATCTCAATCTCAATCTTAATCTCAATTCCGATATCCCCATTATGGCTATCAATTTTGCCACCATATCAAAGTCCAGATTGACTCAATCTGAGTCTAGAACTTTATCGGCGCGCCCGCGCTATTGGATCCGGGCAGCAAACAATACCAAGCCACAAAGGTCTGGACCGTCTACCGAAAGCTTTCGGGAGGTTTATTTTATGTGTAACTGACAGAGTAATTGAGAGTGACATTAACTGAGATTGGAATTATTCTGGAACTCTTTGTGGTGTTTGTGAGTTGGCCGTGAATTTTATGCTTAACGAAGGTGTACACACGGCGCAACACCAAGAGATTGTTGGCACCGAGAAAATGGATAGCTATCCACTTAATACAACCTGCACATTCAATCATCTACCTAATATAACATTTAAAGGAAATAATGTACGGCTAAACTTTACCAGAAAGACACATTAAAAGACCAAGTCATTCAGCTAATACTGCCAAGTCAAGTAGTCTCACCTCCGGCGGAAACTAAAGTGATACCCTCACCAATGCTACCGTTAACAGCCCCCGCAGGCCACGCTTTGACTAAAACATTTCTTACTCTTTCTGGCTGGCTACATGTCTAGGCACCCTTCAATTGGAGAGCTATACGATTCAAGGCAGATTTGGTGCCTTCTACGGTGGCCGTGGTGTCGTTCAAGGCTGAGGCAATGCCTATTAAAGACAAGAAGGAGCCTAACAAGACCAAATTGGTACTGCCCAAGGCTAAATGATGCACGTTAGACCTGTGATAGCTCCCGCCCATACCGTGACGGTTCTGCGGTGGTGCCTCTTAGAGATCAGGTAGAGAGGGTCGTGACTCGGCGCGTACCGCGCGGCATGGGTCAGAGAATCATCAGCTGTCGCTAGGCAGGGGAATGGGCTGCCAAAATGAGGTTCTGGACTCTAAAAGGAGATGCCTAGCTGTCACGTAGGTTACCGCCGTAAGCTGGAGGGAGCTGTGTATTAGGAGAAGCTGACAGATGCTGAGTTAATCTGAGTGGGTTGGATCTGGAATGACTGTTTAGATCGAAGGAAATGTGCATGACCTGGCGTTTCCTTACGTTCTTTAGCAAAGCATACATGATTCATTCTTGTATTTTATGCAATTCTGTATCCTTAAACCATGTTGGATGATTTGTGTTCTTATAGTCAAAGTCCTTATTGATTAAGAGACCGACGTTATTCTACAGGGCACATAACTAAAACAGCATCATACGCACTTATCTATACAATGGTAACCAAGTCCTACTACTCGCGACATCCAAAGACTTGAGAATCAGGCAAGGCTACCAGTATATGTGTGACCCCCAGGAACCTTGACTAGAAATGCTCATTGGCGTTAACCTGCACGGGTTACAGCAACTATCGGAGACTGTATCCTCGAAGACTGAGCCTATTTCTCAAACAGTCTGGGATTTGAGATAAAGCTAAGGCATTCGAGGTCTTGCCAGCGAGTCAACCCCTTCCGCCCATTTCTCAACCATATGCAGAGCAACTTACAAGTTGCAGTAGCGCTCTTAAAAGTAGCCTGCATCATACCTAGAGATAGCAACATTTCTATATTAGCCTGTTTACTCTTTCACATTCTATAAGTATAAGCTGCTCAGTGTTGCTCGGAGTAAAGGAAGCTATTTTGAGCTTTTTCAAGGACAGGGCAAGTGCCCGCATATTAAACTGGATACTTGGTGATATGTCAGAAGGCATGCAGACGCATTGATGCTTAGGGCTCACCGCCGATTTTAATTCGGATAAGTCCTCATATTTATCTTGTCGCTTAGAATACTTCAAGAAACCCACAAAACCTCACCCGTATACCGTCAGAAATGGACTCATCCACCTCCGAACTTATTGCTCAGAAAGCCCTCCGTTACGGGCTCCACTCTTGCTCTCATTGCCGGGACCTACTTATTGATCTCACACCTCTTACTCTGCCAGACACGAAGGATGACACAGATGACCTTGAAGGGGACTTGGAAGATACTCCTGGAGAGTGTCTTTCAGAGGACCCTGATGATGATCCAGGAGAGGAAGAATTTGTGTCACTCTTTGACAACAAGGTAGCAGATCTGTATTACAACGACCAACTCTTTCATCAGTTCATCTTACCTAACAAGACGGTATCTGAAGTTGCTCCCTCGTGTCCCTTCTTTGATCTACTCGATAACATCGATGTGAACTCGGACGCAGGCTTTCTTTCTATCAACCTGGACTTTTCTTCTTCGAGATCACAAGCACCCAGGTCATCATCATTCCCTGGCAGCATATATCGCCTCAGAATACCAAGCGGTATGCTAAGTTGTATCTCATACCGTGCCCTCGCGACTAACTCATATCTATGATTTTAGAAATAACAACGTTAATTAAAGATTTCAAAAGCTGCGGAGCCCCCATTCATCCTTGCATTAAATCGGACAAGGCATTTTCACGCGCCAGAGAGTGCTTGGGCCAGTATTTGAGCGATCAAAGCTTCAACAAAACTGACACGCCCCCGTCACGCTTGCTCGATATTTCTCAAGATAAATTA
Source organism: Fusarium coffeatum (assembly GCF_003316985.1). NCBI lineage: Eukaryota > Fungi > Ascomycota > Sordariomycetes > Hypocreales > Nectriaceae > Fusarium > Fusarium coffeatum. The sequence continues at coordinate 39,505 of NW_022158119.1, forward strand.
CGACTTGTCGATACTGAATATCTTCATGACCCTTCTTGGGCGGCATTATCGTACTGCTGGGGCGGACCTCAGAAGGCACAGACGACACATCTCAACATCCAAGACCGCTATCGGGAGATTATCGTGGAAGAACTTCCCTTGACTATTCGTGATGCTATTCACGTCTGTCGTCAGATGCATATTCCCTATCTGTGGGTAGATTCACTTTGCATAATCCAGACCGAAGATAATGCTGTTGAAAAGGGGGGAAAATCGGACAAAGATCGGGAGTTGCCCAAGATGGCGGGCATTTTCAGTGCTGCAGCCCTCACCATCTGTGCTACCTGCGCCTCGTCAGCTGAAGAGGGATTTCTCCAAGATCGAGAGGCCTGGCCTCCAGCGATCGCGCTTCCAGTTCGTGTGAACGATACGTACGATATAGCCCAATTGGTCAGAATCATAACAAACACTCCATCCAGGTTTGTTCGAGAGCCCGTTGACAGTCGAGCCTGGGTATTTCAAGAGCAGATGCTTTCAAACCGAACTCTGAATTTCAGAAAGCATGCCATGGAATTGAGTTCTGGAAGGGTAAGCAGCTCTTTTGCTCAAGACGATGACTATAGCTTTCACTCGGATCTTGAGGTTGGGTTCGGACGCCGATGGATAGATTTGGTCATGGCGTACTCTGGACGTCATCTCAGTGTCCTTCAGGACAGACCTATAGCCATTGCTGCTGTGGCGGAGTGGTTTGCGAGAACTAGAGACGGCGATAACACTCTACTAGCCTCCGACTATCTGGCAGGGATGTGGAAACCGGATATTCTTCAGCATCTGTTATGGTCTGCCCCTTCACCTATCGACTATGGATACGATAAGCAAAACATTCCTACCAAGATGGACGGCCCATCCTGGTCGTGGACTACCATCTCAGGGCCCGCTGTTTATCATGACCCGGATGTCTTCAGGCATACGGCGACGATCATCAGCACTAGCATCGAGCTCGCGGACCCGAACTTCGTATACGGCGCAGTAAAAAGCGGCAGGATCCGTCTTAGGGGTCTCATAACGCGGTCACCCCAAAGAACACCACCACCAAATGGTTTCTTTGCATGTCGGATGGATTGTGAGACCAAACGCGAGGAAGTATTCCTTCTCGAACTAGCAATTCTCAAGACAAAGGTATGGCCAGAACGGGCTGGTCTGTTACTTAGGATGGCGGAGAAGCCGGGCGAGTTTCTAAGAGTTGGAACGTTTTCTGAAGCCATCCATGACGGATGTGAAAGCTTGAAAGAACTTCCGTGCTACCGCCACACATTCGAGAAATGCACGTGTCCAGACGATATTCCTGCCGGTGGCAAGGGGTGTGGATGGACTTGTGACAGAGAAGAGAGGGTTATAGATATTGTTTGAAAGTTTTACAATTAAAATCTTCTCGCCAACGTAGAGATATACAGGCGGTGTTCTGGGTTGCGAGAAACCGGGTAAACCTTCACTTATGTACCCTAGCTCAAAGGAGACAATGGTGAAGCTCGCTTTGGAGTAAATCCATCCCATAGCTTCAAGCTGAGCCGATTTCCTCGCCTCATCATTTTGGACCACGCAGATTCTGTCAATCCAGAAGTGATCGATTCCAAACTGAGAGCAGACCTGGAAAGCGTCTTGGAAGAGAACAGGTAGATCCTTCTCGCGAAACCGACCGGGTGTTTTCAGGACCTCAAAATTCTCAGTCGTTGTTATAATCTCTTCGTCCGATTTGCCCCAAACATAGCTCAACGCTGCGTACTCCGGAATTTGGACACCATCAGTCTCGACCAGGCGGGCTTCAGGGACATTGACCAGGCAGAACCCTTTGAGAAGTGATTATCTAATGGCGATACATAGGATAGAAGAAAACAGTCATCTCAGATCAACATGCAACATGCAACCTGTAAAATGACGAAGCACAGTAAGCAAGTCCTAGGAAATGGATGAGTTTCTGCGAATGTATTGTACATGTTGTACAAGCTAGTATGGGGTTAAAGATCAGCAATTGTACATACCATGTTATATTTAATGGGCTTTTGAAGTCCTGTCCTCGCAAAAGCCCGGTTTAAAAGTTTTACATTTTCCAAGAACGTAAGAGATGAAAGCGAGGTGATAACCGAGCTTCTAAACGAGGATGCGAACCTTACGTAACGCATGAGGCTGAGCTACGACTGGGTCGTCTTCTTCGTTTAGCTCGTTTAGCTCGTTTAGATCCTCGTTCAGCTTCGGCATTACCCGTGAACGAGGTAACTAACGATGTGGATTTGAACTAACACAGATCAGCCTCTGGCCATGAAAGTTTGTGCTAATGTTAGCTGCGCCATGACTTCCGTTTTCATGTGGAAACTGGACTGGATGCCATACCTATAAACCCGACCTTGTATCTAGGTCCTGACAGCTGATGTTCTGTCAACCTTCATCTTTATTAATCCGATATTTTTTTAATAATTGAGCTTCCATGGCCGACAGCAAACGAAACACGATTCGATACGAACTCCCCGGAGACGAGTCCCCGTATCTACACCCCACCGCTCCTATACCACCATATCAGAGCTTGAGAAATGCCAGTAGTACCGGCGATCTTGCGCAAAATGCAGAAACACCTGCAGAACTTCCCCCATATTCATTATCCAACCTCAATGGCAGTGATGTCAAAGTTCAAGGTATTTTCAAGACTTTGCCTACATACCGTCTTAACTGACAAGTTTTACAGACGACGCACGTATAGAGATTGATTGCAACTCAAAGCTCGTGCGTACCCTCAGCCGTATTTACCATACTACACCCGAGAAATTCGAACCGGCGCCAGTATACACAGAATTTGACCAAACAAATAAAGCATGGGTCACAAGACTCAACATCGTCATCCAAGTTGTTGGCAGCCGAGGAGACGCACAGCCCTTCATCGCTCTCGGCAACGAGCTCCAACGCCACGGCCATCGCGTGCGATTAGCCACCCACGATGTCTTCGAGAGTTTCGTCAGAAGGTCCGGCCTGGAGTTCTACCCCATTGGCGGCGATCCAGCAGAGCTTATGGCGTACATGGTCAAAAACCCAGGTCTCATTCCGAGCATGAAGACCTTAGCTGCTGGAGAGATCCAGAAAAAGCGGGATATGATGCAGGTTATGCTACATGGATTCTGGGACTCTTGCATACAACCTGACCATGCCAACGGCTCACCATTTGTAGCGGACGCCATCATTGCGAACCCGCCCAGTTTTGCGCACATCCACTGTGCCCAAGCGTTAGGTGTGCCGGTGCACCTCATGTTTACCATGCCGTGGAGTAGCACCAGGGCTTTTCCTCATCCGCTCGCTAATTTGAAGAATGTTGGGAGTGACCCAAGACTGGAGAACTATATTTCTTATAGTGTGGTGGAGTGGATGACTTGGCAAGGGTAAGTATTTTCTCGGCTATGGAAGGATCTTTGGCTGACTGATTAGGCTCGGTGATATCATTAATAAATGGCGAAGATCTATTGATCTGGAGGAAGTGGCTATGTTTGACGCACCGATGCTGGCGCAGACGCTAAAGATTCCCTTCACTTACTGCTGGTCACCAGCTTTGGTACCGAAGCCTATCGACTGGGCGCCACACATAGGTACGCTGGATATGGCTAGATATACCGTTTGTTATGATACTGACGGAAGTGTAGATGTTTGCGGCTTCTTCTTCCGCGAGCCTCCTCAATACTCCCCACCAAACGACCTTGCTCAATTCCTCCAGGCCGGTCCCCCTCCAGTCTACATCGGATTCGGTAGTATCGTCCTAGATAACCCGGACAAGATAATTAGTATCATCCTGGAATCTGTCCGTCTTACTGGCGTTCGGGCCATCATTTCCAAAGGTTGGTCTGAACTTGCTGGGTCGGATGACGAAAACATCTACTGGATCGGTGACTGCCCTCACGAGTGGCTTTTCCAGCATGTTGCAGCTGTGATCCATCATGGAGGTGCGGGAACGACAGCTTGCGGACTGCGTAATGGAAAGCCTACGACTATTATTCCCTTCTTCGGCGAGTAAGTCGTGACTATTGTGGCTCTGTTTTACATGTTATATTGACGTTTGTCCTTTAGCCAGCCCTTCTGGGGTCAGATGGTAGCCAACGCAGGCGCAGGTCCCCATCCGATACCCCATGCACGATTGAACGTGATGAATCTGTCCGAAGCCATAGGTTACTGTCTATCCCAAAAGGCTTCAGATGCAGCCAGAGCTATAGCCGACAGGATGGCAGGAGAAACAGGTGTCCGTGCTGCAGTACAGTCATTTCACAAACAGCTCCCTCTCGAGCGAATGCTATGCGATTTACTTCCCAGTGAACCTGCTGTATGGTTGTATACGAAGTCAAAACGTCCCATAAAGCTATCTCGGACCGCTGCTGAGATCCTGCTCTCTACCAAAACCATCGACGCCAAACACCTGAAGCCGTGAGTTACTGATCGACCCCCATGGCCGGACTGTCGACTGACCCTGTGCAGATATCAGAGCAATACTATCTCTACCGAAACCACCCGATGGGACCCAATCTCTGGAGGATCCTCGGCAGTCATGGCAACAGCAACCGGAATGGCCGGTGACATCACGGGAATTTTCACTAAGCCAGTCGAAGAGTACAGAGATGATCGGAAACGCCATGCTGACGACTCGAGGAGGTCTCAGGCACAAGGACATGCCCATGACGGTGATCACCTCAGTGTAGACCGACTTTCGAACGACTCAGGACGACCAAGAAGTGCCCACTCTGGACACTCTGGCAACCTCGCAGGACGAATGGCCACCGCATCAGCCAAAAGCGCAGGACGGATCGGGTCAACAGCCACGAAAGGCATGTTGGTCGACATCCCTCTTGCCATAACAGAAGGACTGAAATCCGTTCCCCAACTCTACGGCGATAAGGCCCGTGACCATGGACCAGTCACCGATGCTAAGAGCGGCATGATAGTAGGCGGTAAGAGTCTCGCATGGGGTTTCATCGAAGGTATCGGTGACTTGGCGATTCAACCATACAAAGGTGCAAAGAAAGAAGGTGCTTTAGGAGCTGTCAAGGGATTTGGAAAGGGTACAGTGAGTCTGGTCACCAAGAGCGGTGCTGGTATGTTTGGAGTTTTTGCATATCCTAGTGCGGGGATAAGTAAGAGCTTGAGGGATGCTGTGCATGGTTCAACGAGGAAGCTTGTTGCAGAAGAGAGGCGAAAGGAGGGGGCTTGGATGGTGAGGAAGGGGTTGGGGACGCAGGTGGACTGTGATGAACTTGTTCGTCGATTTGAACGGTGGAGGTGAGATATAGACAAAAGGATTGTGGGAATACTATAGAGAGAACCGATATACCAGATATAATCAATGGCGTTTCTTTGGACCCTGTAGACAACTGTATGCATAGCCAGGTCTAGACTCGCTTACATGCCTGGATCAGATCATAAGTGTCCACCTTGACTCTTCCGACCAAAAGAAGAGACTGACGTCGATGAGCCTGCACGTGAATAGCAAACAACCACTGCTGCCTAACTTCGTGTCAGATCGCTCATAAAAAACATTTATTTTCTCACTTTACAAAAGAGCATACCGAAAGTCTCTCGACTAGGTCAAAATTCACTCTAAAATGACTCTTCTTGACATTGTTATCTCTATCCTTCCGAGCGTACCTTTCCTTCCTCTCGCTGCACCGAGCAAGGATAGCACGGACGGAAACCAGCAGACGCAACCTGGAGCTTTCAACCGGTTCCTTGGTTCGTCGCCCCAATCTAAGAAGACCGACAAGAAAGATCCATCTGGCCAAACAGATCCCGAAAGCTAAAAAGCATGTTGAATACGGGATATATTCCGTTCTAGACAATGGCAAGACTTGGTTAGCCGTCTCCAACTTTGCATGCCTTTCGGTAGTTGATGGTAATAACATATGGATAGCATTAGGCTTATACAAGTTGGTAGCTCGGGCGGAGACAGAGCGCGATGATCATACAATCGCTTTGTTCTTCAATGGTATCTGGCAAAATATAGTATAATGAATTAAGTTGATTTTTACAGCTAAATAAATTAAGCGACTCTCCTTTTTCTCGCTGCCATTGCAGGGTTATGTTTGTTTTTGTCACTAGTCTGGCCCACGATGTTAAACTATTGAGACGCTATCATCACTAGTCCAATACGATTTGTTGTCAGCGAATGAAAACTTAGTACAGAACAGCTTAGATGGGTTTTATCGGAAAATCAAAGAAAATTAGATTGTCAGGGACGCACTTATAAAAAGGAGAAAGTCCTGCTCGGGTTCTCTGTCAATTCTTTCAAGCTCACCTCTAGTCAATCTTTACCATGTCTCGCTTTTCGGTTCTCGCTGGCTCCGTCGCCTTTCTTGTCATCTCTGGCGTCAATGCTGGACCATGCCGTCCTTCATCATCTGTTATTTCTTCAGGTCTTGAGACCGCTACAACCTCAATCGAGGTTGCCGAGCCGACTACCACTCTTCTATCAACCTTGACTACTGAGACTGAAGTCTCCGAAACCCTTTCTGTTACAATTGCAAGTACTGAAGGCGTCACCACTACTGAGGCTTCCGACACTGCTCATGATACCACCACCACTGAAGCTGCTACTACTGAGATGGCTACCACTACCGAAGCGGCAACCACCGCCGAAACTACAACTGCCCTTGCCACAACCAGCGCAGCCCCAGCCCCAGTCCCAGTCCGAAACCACGAGTGCAAGGACCTTGTCAGTCCATACATGGCACCCAACGGCGCTTCTTACAACTTTGATTGCAACACCAGTCCATCCTCCTACTTCCCCGTCGATTTTTACGATGTCACCAGTTTCGAACAATGCTTGTTTCAGTGTTCACTGAGCTCGGATTGCAGGGGTGTAGTTTGGGAACAAGCAAGCTTCTTCTGCGGTTCTTTTAGTTCAGCTGACGGTAGTGAGAGCTTCCTAGGTGTCGACGTTGCATATAAGATTGAGGTTTAGTCTCAAGATCCTAGCGTCTATCAATCGTCCACCGTCGTCAGGTATTTCATTGTTCATATCTGCTATTGATACTTCTATTCCTTAATGTATATATTGTTAGCAACTATAGTTGCACCTTCTCAAGGCTACCTACTCCAAATAGGCTTGCTATTTCCTAACCCGTGCGATGTCATGTTTCCGACGCCGCAAAAGGAGATAGTAGATACTGCCTACTGCAGTCAATCGAGGTTACATCCTGAAGTAGAACAGAATTCTATTTTTGCCCTTTAGCCTGAATAAGAACTAGCTATACTCTTCAATGCTGAGCAATTGTGTCTGCATTTTGTGGCTGGCTGGAGCTTCGCCTCTCTTTGCGAGTCTTTACATTAAATCGGTTCGATAATAACTGCCGCACTGGTAGTGACATACCGAAGGAAAAGACAGCCAAGTCCCAGCGATGTCCAGACGTTCTATCGCTGCCTTCTATCTCCCGATGTCAAGTCTAATAGATGAAATGACAGATACTGAAGACATGTTCTGTCACAGCTGATATTCTGCCAGCCCGAGTCTGTCTGCTTTGTGACGCAAGTCAGCAAGCTGACATGTCAACGTCACTTTGAGGCCCAGCTATTCTCAAGCCAATCGGACTTTTTGAACCGACATATTGATACGTATAGGTGAGTTATCACAATACAAAAATGTCAAGGCGTCCAGTTAATCAGCCGGGAGCTGTCACTTTCAGCGGGCATGGTGAGCGTTGAAGAGCTGAAAATGCCTGTTCGAGTTGAAGATCGGCCCGTGCCGATGTAGATCACGGTGATCTTCCAGTGGGTGGTGTCAGTGCGGTTGTTCAATGTTATGACGACACAAAGTGTTCACCCATTATCGGACCACCAGTTTTGGTCTCGGGTAGATGGGAATGTTCGAGATATAAAATTTTGTCAGTTCCCGTCGTCATACAAGCTCCATCAAACATCTTCAATCCTTACCAAACTACCAAGCTTTACTATCCCAACACGATACATCCTTCGTATGCCATACTGCCCTATTTCCGTTACTCTCATACTAATCCACCATTCCAGACAATGAAGTTCTGGATCATCGCCCTCCTCACCATGGTCAGCACCACCCTGGCCAACGAGACCGTGGAGATGAGCGACCGCGCCCTGGCAGCATGTAAGCGATACGGTTACAGCGAAGGCGACGACTGCTGCAGCTACCACGATTGTTCTTCTTGTGGCTTCTACCAGCGTTGCTGCTGGAAACCAGAGGGTTTCGCGACCAATTCGGGTATGTGCAAATGCAGAGTTGACGATTATCCCCAGGGTGAATGTTTTTAGGATTCCAGTTATGGGAAAGGACGTTTCTTTGTAGTAGCAGTATTATTAGCATCGCAACGTTGAAATTGATCATTGCTTTGGTTGTACTAATCTATCATTTCTTTTTATATATGTATGTAATAAAGTATAAGAAAGTGCTAAGGGCTTCCACCATTTTAACACAAATCATTCGCTTTGCGTTGCTTTTCGCTCCGGATCCTGCAGTCTAGCGAGTTCCAACAACAACCGATAAGCATAAACCGCCATATCGACTTCCCTCACAGCCTTCCCCATCCACTCTCTTCCCTGATTCGCAATACCCTCCGCCAATCTTTGTCCTCGTTCCGTTGACGTCAAAAAAGTCACCAACTCCGGAAGTTCTTCCAAGCTTTGACTGAGTGGGATATAATGCACCCAAGGCATCAACCTCTCATCATGCCACTCCCGAAGAATAGTCTGTTTCAGCGGTAATGACTTTGAAGATAATAGCTTGTAGTATCGTCCGCTGATTCCGTTGCCGTCGAGGTCGAAGGCTAATTTTGAGCCGAGGGCTGTGTCTTTGTCGGCCCAGGACTTGACGTCGAAATATGTGCTTTGGTCTCGGCAGAATTTCCTGTCGCATTGGAAGATTCTTGTGAAGCCGACGTCGAAAAGTCGTCCGTTTAGGAAGCTTGATTTGACAGCGCTGATCGAATCATCTTGTCTTTGTAGATATGAGTGGTGCTGCTGTCCAAGATTTTGCGCCAGTGTCACGAATCGCTGTCGTTGGTAATCTCTCCATCGACCGTCTTGCGCATATCCTCCAGTCGTTGAACCTCGCCAGTACACATTGTTCTTCTTCTCCGCCCACGCCAGATCGCGAGTCTCGTCATACTGAAACTCATCTTCGATGTAGGCTGGGCTCGGGAATATGATATCGCCCATTGTAGAGAATGCACCAGTCGACAACACTGGCACCATGCCCTCAATGAGATGGAATGTTTTCGGACTAACAAAGTTGCCCTGTAAGTCTTTGTACTCGTGATGTCGACACAGATCTGACTCTGACATCTGATTCTTAACGAAAGGTAAACCGTAGGTCCTGATCTCGCTCTGAGGGTCCCGAACCACAGGTTGAGATACCGGACAGGACCTCGTCAAAGTCTCCCACGTTGACTGCCGCGACATATCAGTGAGACCAAATTCCTCGTCGGCATTCCGAGATTGAAGCATAACTCGGGGTTCGTCAAAATGGTTGATGAGAAACTTGACATTGGGAAGTTCTCCAAGAAGGTTTCCCAGAAGCCTATCAAAGAGAAGACTGTAGTGTCTGTCGTAGCGACGATTCGGGTGTCGACATATTGTTTTAGCGGCTTTCCCGTGAAAGTCACACATCCAAACTTCATTACCTGGTGTTGTGTGTAATCTGACCATTCTATCGAGGACATCTTGGCCACCTATTTTCAGAAACGGCGATATTGAGTTGTGAATTATGTCAAAGTCGTCGATGATCGGTGACTGATGTGCTTGCGCGAACCTGAACCAACCGTCGAAACCTGGTGGTGGATCGATCGCATATCGACGCTTGTATTCGTTGACGGCAGCTTCATAGGTTTTTGACTGGTTCCTTAACAAACTCTCGAAATTTTGGGTCGCTTGAAGGGAAAGCACTTCGACGGGATGTGGATGATTATCGCTGAAAGCTTCAAGCGCTGCGCTTTGGGCCTGGTGGATCATGTACTCGTTATAAATAAAAGGAAGAATGGACGTTGATAGGAAGAGCCAAAGTGCTGCTCTGCCTTTGGCCTGCTTTGGGAGTAGTTGAGTCGCCTGGAAGAGAGTGAGGGCGGACACAAGAATATGAGAAATGGCTTGCAGCTTCGATGATTGTGAGAAGGGATTCCTGGCGGAAGCGAGAGCAAACGTTCCAACAGTAGGTGCCATAGACCAAGATGTTTGGTTTGCCTATTCTTGTTAGTCACTCTCTGCGAAGTGGTGGGGGATCACGTACGGCCTGAATGATGAAGAACCACGAGGCGGCCTTGAACGAACCCGACATCAAGACAGTCGTGATATCACTAGTCGGTGGTCCGAGGATGAGAATCTGAGCAGCAATAGCAATGAAAAGTAGACCAACGATCCGAAACGAGAAGTCTTCGATGCAGGCTTCGATGTCGATGGAAGAGATTCGCAGTTTGAAGCCCGGTGTTAGAAGGCTGTAAATGACGAGTAGAGAGACAACTAGAATGAGAGAGATGAGAGACCCAAAACCGAAGAGATCGCCATTCGATAAAGATAAGACAGCAGGGATCGCCGCTAAGGCCGATCCCAAGGTTGTGTTGATGAAAGACGATGGTGATTTTGGGTCGAAATATGATGTGCTGGAGACAAGGTATGTGTGTACTGCGAGTAACAAGGGCGTCAAGAGGGGCTAGAGTCGAGTTAGCAAATCGTTCACATCCATGTTCTGCCGTGATAGGGCAACATACATAAAGGCCAATCGCGTTACTCTCAGCCCTATAGAACGCAGCTGCCGTGACACCCAAAGCGACAAGCCATTGCGATATGAACGACTGATGTGGCTTTTTAGCTTCCTTCAACAATCCCAATGAAGGCTCTGCACGCGAACTGGAAGATGGAGAATATTTAAAAACAAAAGGAAGAATAGCCCAACAGACTATCTCGGAGCACAGCTCCAATCTTCTCGGGGCGAAATATTGTGACAGAGTCGTAAAGAACAAAGCGCCAGCTGCAGATCCCACCAGGGGATCAACATGCTTGAAGGGCGTCATTGGGACTTAACCAAAAAGGTATACTGCTGTCATGGGTGTATAAGGCGAGCTGAAAGATAAAACACAGCTGAACAGAGCCTCAATCACCTCAAAGTCATAATGTTTACAAACACAGCACACGAAGAAAAGGGCGCAAAGGGGGAAAGAGGGACAGTCATATTTCTGGTCCATGTCATCAAACCCCGGAGCCAAGCAAGCTTGGCATGTAGGAGTACTCATTACTATGCTTGGCACGTGGGCTAGGGTCCTCTAAAGGATTGGGGGGCTAGCCTTGCGATATGAGGATTGTGATTTGTTGGGGCTGTGCTTGATGATCTGAGGAACTTTTTACCAGCAGCTCGTGTTGGTTTTGTTATTATTTCTGAGTGGATGTGTTGGTTCTGTTTTCTCTATATCTGGTTATGACGATTGGTTCTTTTGGTGCTGCGCCTTTTGAGAGCCAGGGGCCGCTTAGGATTAGCCCGTGATGATCCTTGGCGATGGAGTCGTGTCATTTACAACCAACATAACCGAAGATGCCGAACACTTCACCAACAACCAACAGTGAATTCCCATACAGGACTCTCGGATGTTCAATTAACCTCCGTCAATCACATCTTCAAAGCATCATCACCCTCCAGATCTACGTTTAGCTCCATGTTTATTAAGATTGCTGTTCCACCAGTGAGTCACTGAATAGGGTTTAGTCTGGGGCAGTGCTTAAACGATGCGGATCATTTGATTTGTCGTTGAACGAAGTTATTGTCTTAGCGAGACAGGGCGTCAGGGGGAAGGAAAATAAGATGACACGGTTGTTGGTGGCGAACCTTATTTCGTCTTCTTGATGGCTTGAGTCGATTGACAGGGCTTTGTTTGGGGGCAATGGATGAGGCGGAACTGTCAATTCATCTGATGATATGTCGGCATTCGGATTCTTAAGAGGAAGGTATATCTAAATGAGCATTTATAATCCAGATTATGACACAGAAAGTTGATGAATCGCGATGAAGTCTTGGTGTCTCATCCCCATTAATAAGCCACGTCTCACAAACTCATCCACATGATTGGTCCGGAAGAGGCGGGGACTCTTCGTCATTTCATCTTGAATCCCTCAAGAATAATAAAACTGGATATTTCTCTACTCCAGCCTAGCCAAATATTAGTATACAGTAAAGGCGATGGCTGGTGTTCCAACTGCAAAAGGCTGCGACGCATGTCGTAAGCAGAAGAAAAAGGTAACGTTATTGTGTATCCGCGTATCCGTATAATCCCCGCTTACCAATGACATCAGTGCGATCAAGCCAAACCAGCATGTTCACGTTGTACACGCCTCGGAATACCCTGTACAGGAGTCGGTGTAAAACGATTTGTCTTTAAATCCGAGAATTCTCAAGCCGCCAAGAAGAACCTAACCATCACGAAAGCCAATCCTGCGCCAGCTGCTGCACCAAGCAATGAAAAGACACTAATAACAGGAAACTTGGTTCATATTCTTGACCTAAATGACCCAGCGTATGAAATTTCTACATATGGGTCTTTCGTCGTGGATTTACCGAGACATGTTGGATCAAGTAAAGCTCTTGATGCAGCTATAAGTGCCTTTGTGGAGGGATTTGGGACGATGAGGAATAAAACTGCGCCCAAGCTGAAGGCGCTGGATCGATATGTTGATGCGTTGGGGACGTTGAGAGAGGCTATAAGTGATCCTAAACAAGCGAATTCGCTGGATAATATGTGTGCGATTTATCTTATTGCCATATGCCAGGTAAGCTTTCTTCCGGCTGTAAGCAGAGGTTGTGTTGACATGGGACTAGGAATGGCTGGGAAATTGTTACGATAACGCGAAGCATTACCAAATGCTGGGAAACTTGCTAGAAAGTGCTGTTCAAAACCCCAGTTTCGACCCTTCAGCTCGTCCATTCATGCAAACCATTTTCGCAGTGGTGGTAGGTACCCCTCTTAACTCACACAGCCCAGTGCTCACACATTATTACAGGTCCTCGAGAGCTTCACAAATCCAAACGTCCAACTAGGTCCCTGGTTCTGGCAAGCCTTCTCCCTCTTGATCGAAGGCGGTCGCCCTCTCAAATCCGGCGACGGCACATCCTTTGCCTCTCTGGATATCAGAACCATGGGCGAAGTGTCCTGCTTCATCCGTGATCCTGATAAATATCTTTACCAAATACGGTGTACCTATGCGTTGATACAAACTGAACAGCCGAGACTTATCGAAGCGGTAGAGGCAGCAGTTGCAAAAGCTAGAGAATCTGGATCTACGGCGCAAGAAAGAAGACTGGGTATTCGTTTTCATACTGCGAATGCAGCGATGCTCACCACGGCTAGCATTCTGAACAGAATCATACGGAGCTATGACGATGATCCTGTTCTTGTGGAGGAGGCGAAGGGGTGTGTTGATGATATAATTGTGCTTGGTCAGGATGCAAGTTCGAATCGACCGATTGCTGCATCAGCTGTTGCGACGCCTTTGACTGTAGCTCTGGCAGTTTTGGAGGATTATAGGTATGCTGAGGTGCAGGAGCTATTGCTGGAGTATCAGACTGATTTTGCCGGGTTGCATTATTTTTCTGATATGCTGATGATCAAGAAGCAATTTGAGAGTATAGATGTGAAAGCCCGAAGGAAAAGGTTGCTATTAACTCATACAGAAGAGGTAGAAACATTAGATACAACACCTTCATGTACGATACTATAGAAATCAGACAGCCTTGTCCTCGATATCCTTGAGAAAAGCAACAATCGCCTCACTCATCTGCATCAATCCAGGATCCTCAAGCGGATAATGTCCCGCCCCATCCAACATAATCTTCTTAACACTAACCTTCGTAACATCCTTCAAAAACATATCCGACACCCACAAAGGCGTCCATCGATCCTCAGCAGGCTGCGTCAACAAAATAGGACAAACATCAAACTCCGCTGGTTCCTTCGCCGGTTTATACGTGATGAAATCGGCCATGAATTTCATGGTTATCCATGCGTTTGCTGATCTGTTGTCTTTGTAGCATACTTGTAATGCTTGGTCGTTGTTGACGAGTGTTGACATGCGGCCGGTGAGCCACATTGGGAGCGAGAACCAGCCTAGGCCGACGGTGTTCATGAGAAGGCTGCTTGGGGCACCGATGCGACTCATGAAGAAGTTGCGGCATGCTGCGTCGGAAACAGCTTGGATACGCATGTCCATGAACGTCATGCCGATAATCCCTTTGACTCGACCATTCAAACCTGCCGAACAAAACGTCAATCCCCCACCGGCACTAAGACCATACAACACAATAGGCCGGTTATCATTCTCATACTCATGATCTACAAACGCACTCGAGATTTTAACCCAATCATTAAAATCCCAGACATACCCCTTCCTGGGGACAGTGCAGCCGTAGCCAGGCATATCAATGGCGACGAGTTCAAAACCGGCGGAGTGAAGCGGTACGCCTAGGAGCATGGACATCATCCGGCCGTTTGTGCCCATTCCATGATGCATGATGAGACGGACCCTCGCGGAAGGGTTGGGCCAGCGGTCGAGATGGAGGGCGTGACCGTCGTGATGCCATACTTCTCCAGTGGGAGAGTGGGCGGGTGTAAAGTGTAGACGTTGAGGGAGGTAGGATTGGATTTCGCGCCATTCTTTTTGGGTTTCGTAGGTTGGATATTCGGACATTTTGGTGGTAGCCAATAGCCTCAGTGTGCACGAGTTTTGAGGCAGGAGAATGGCATTGCGAGAAATAGCATTCTGACGAGGATATATACTTTTCGTGATCAGACGATGACGTCCGTCGGATTATCTGAGGCCGTTGATGTTACATACGTAGATCATTGGCTCGATTGAATTGCTGGCTGATGTGAGAAGTTTGGTAGGATTCGGATTCGTATATTGAACCCATTGGGGTAACCTGGCGTCAGCCTCCTCACCAGATCATGGCACACGTCGGCTACAAGGCACCGCTAATGAACGTTAAGACGTACCGTACATCCGTTTTTCCCTCCAATTGCGCAGCGATTAAAGCGCCATCTCATGGACGCGGCTCAATAAACCCGAAACGCGTCAAATGCATCGCGACCGAGTACATGGGTGATAATTGATTAGCAGCGCAGAAGAGTATTTTGGCCTATTAGATTGAGAAAAAACATTGAATGTTTCATTTAAGTCGTCATTCCGTCGCAGTATAACCTTCTGCTTTGTATCACAGCATCGGTAAAATTGAGATAATCCATAACCGTCCTCGCCAAGCTTGGTGAGGTCAATCTAGAGAGTCGGCGCGGATTGTGCCGACTTGCCGATACCGACAGCCCTTCAACGCCAGCGACCATAATGACAAGTCAATAATTAATTCAATGCTCCCTGACACCGATTTTACCGAGTGCGACACCGAAGACAAACATGCATAAACTCAATCGCGAAGTCAAACAAACTCGACGCGACCGCGCATGTATGCTACCCTGCACTGCAGATCATCAAACAACGAGCGAATGCAACACCAAAATGACAAGCATAAGTTAGATCACCGCTAACAAATCCGACCATCTCAATTCAGCACGGTACAAGCGAATATCCGAGATTGAAACGCGAAAAATAAGTCAAAGCTTATGCGAAAAACCTCCGTCGCAAGCCGCCAACCACACAAGTCGCACCATTCTCACCTCACAACACCATCACCAAATCCTCCTCGCCAAAACATAGGCCGACTCCGGCCGGATCACCTTCCAGAAACACAAAAAAAGTCTCGGCCAACTCTGCGATCTCGGCAATGCAAGGATCAACAAGCGGTAGAAGCATGCGTGGAAAGGGCAATTTTAATTAAGTAATCCTCATGTCACGGCAATCCACAATTCAACCTCCGATCGGAGAGTAACATGTGGATAATACAATGTCAGTGCTTGGGGGAAAATGAAAACTTCAATGCTGGGCATCACGTAAAAGAAATGCCTTCGCGAGTAAGACAAAACGGCCGAGGTCCACTTTTCATCAGTCAGATATTAAAGAGCTAGAAGAAACTTTTGAATTCAGGGCTGAAGAAGCTTAATTGGTAGGTCCCTGAGTAAAAAGCCATGGAAATGATAGTAGTGGCAATTGTTGACGTCGGATCCGAACAAGAATTTTGACAAGACGGAGCCTCAACTACGCAATCTTCTCCACTGAAGAATAGGATTTTCAGTGCAAGAATGCCACTGAAAACGTCAAGAGGCAAGGGTCCCACTTTTAAAAGAATCCGCCCCGAAGGACTCGCCGGGGTGTCCGAGGACCAATCGGCATCAACACAATGATCAAAAGATGAGCTGAGCATCAACAGATTTAAGAATCTTCATAAGGGACCTTCCGTTTTAGAAGTTCTTGCTCATCTCCGTAGACGGACATCTTGACGAGAGAACACTCTATCACGTAATAAAGACAGCCCCCACGGGGTTATACGAGGAACACAATACAATACCCGTAGTCACAGTCAACAGCGAACAGTGTAATGCTTCTCCTTCTATTGGAAGTCTCTACGGGGCACCCGTTATTTTTAATCCATCCCGGTGTCCTAGCTCCCGCCACAACCTCCGATCGGAGCTGTTTAGCCTGGGGTCAAACAACAAGAAAAAAAGGGTGATAATATATGGAGAACACCGGGCCACTAATAACGTCAAGGTTCCGCACTCGCTCTTCTATTCTCCTTCTCTCATTTTTCCTCTTTTACTCTCCTGTGGTCTCTCTTGTTTACGATTGTCATACCTATCGAGTTTCAAGGTCAATGCGAACGATATAGACACTCTTTGACATCTCGGACACAGCCGCCACCATGGGCATCATGAACTTCAAAAGATCGGCAGATAAACCTGCCGAGCCAATCACCCCCGACACGAGCGCCTCAGACAATGACACAGAACAACCAACAACAAAAGCCGACTCTACAGATTTCCAAGAAGTCCCCGCCGGCACCGTCGAAAAGGGAAACATCTTCGACCAAGGCGGCAAAACATACAGAACCCTAGGCCGCTGGGATACCGTCCTCATCCTCTTCACAAATCAGCTTGGTCTCGGTATCTTGTCCTTGCCCGCCACAATAAAAACCCTCGGTATCGTCCCTGGTATCATTGCCATTCTGGGTATTGGTGGAATTTCGTGGTATGCTGCGTATTGTCTGCTACAATTCTATCGCAAACATCCCAATGTCGTGTCCATCGTCGAAATGACCCGCATTGTTGGCGGTGCTTGGTTTGAAAGCTTAGCTGGCTTCGTCATGATGATTCAAGTCGTTTTCATCGTCGCGTCAGCTACAGTTACACTCTCCGTCGCGTTGAACACGCTTAGTAGCCATGCTACGTGTACCGTTATCTGGATTCTGGTCGCGTGTGTGGCTTGTTATATCTTGTCCATCCCTCGAACCATGAAATTCGTTTCCAAGGCCGGTGTTCCCAACGCTGTTAGCGTTGTTGCCGCTTGTTTGATCGTTTTGATCAGTTTGGCTATTTCGGGGCCGGCGACTGCGCCTGCAGGATGGCATAAGGACCTCAAGGTTGTTGGAAACCCTACGTTTCGCGATGGTTTGAATGCTTGTCTGCGTGTGGTGTTCTCCTACGCGGGTACCTTTACATTCCCGTAAGTCAAACCATGAATCACTGGGATTTATTGAATCATGCTAATTTTGGATAGTTCGTATATGGCTGAGATGAAGGACCCCCAGAAGGACTTCAAGTTTGCCCTCGCTGTTCTCGAAATCGGAAGTACCCTCTTCTACATCGCCATGGCCGTAGCCCTATACTGTCTCGCCGGCGACCTCACAACATCCCCCGTCCTCAGCGCCGCATCCTCGATCCCCGCCAAGGTCGCCTACGGCATCGTCCTCCCCGCCGTCGTAGCGACCGCTCTCTCCATCGGCCACACCGGCTGCAAATACGTCTACGTCACCGCCATGCGTCAAATGCGCTCCACGCACCAAGTCACCGACAACAGCATCAAGTCCTGGGTAACCTGGATTCTGTCCGTAACTGGTTTCTGGGCCTTGATCTTTGTTATCGCGAATGTCATTCCTATCTTTGATTCGATTCTGTCGATTACGAGTGCGACGACGATTCCTTGGTTTACGTATGGTTTTGCGGCGATTTTCTGGCTGCATCTTAACAAGGGCCTTTACTTTTCTAATTGGAAGAAGGCGGTTCTTACGGTTTTGAACGTTACTATGATTGGAGTTACGTTGTTTTTGAATGCAGGTGGTTTGTGGGCTGCTATCACTGAGTTGTTGGATTTGTTTGAGAATAACAAAGATGGCATTGGTGGTGTTTTCTCGTGTGGAGATAACTCTATCTTTTAGTTGAGATACCTGGGTACATAGTTATTATCATATATAAGTCTTTGAACAATCTATTACCAAGTACGATAATTATATCTTATGGAAATAAGAAACTTTCCTCTTAATCTAAACATTTTTCTGCTTGCTACGCCAGGATAAAATAGTAAAATAAACATTTACTGAACTGGTAAGAAAACAAAGAAAATAGATGCAGAGGAGAATCACTACATCATACCATGCAAATAACGCAAATAGCGAGGCAAACCGGAGCGCTAGTGTTATATGGTAGTCTGTAAAGAAATAGTCTATAGTATGTGAACTATGTTCTCTGTTAACTGTTAGCCAGAGAAGTTTAGACTTCATGGATTGTATAAAGCGTTACCTTCTAAAGGGGGAGAAAGAGTGGCGAGTGCACACTAAATAAAGGTGCACTATCCAAGGCTGAACCAATGACAAGATATGAATACACCGAAGAGTCAACGCGGACCAGCTAAGTGCCTTTATGTGTTGGATGTCTAAAACCTATAGCATTTATAAGGAGGTGAAGTAAAAAACATATGGTTATAGAGACTGTACCTGAGAGAAGTAAAGGAGGAATGATGCAGATATGAGGAACATGAAAATTCCAGCATACGTTTGTGCTTCCTTTCGATCTCTAAGGATTTTCGTCTTTCGTTGCAAAGATGTCATGGAGTCCGAGGTCGACTTCAGTGATTTCTCCAGTGTTTCAACTTTTTCGTTGGATAATATAACAGAGTGTTTAAGCTCTGTTATCGATAGATCTTCAACATCAGCAAGAAGGGTATCCCCAGAAGCCTCGCTAACAACTGAGTTCTGCCACTGCGAAATAAAGTCGTATTTTCCAGAACTCATGGAGATGGAGTCTGCTTTGGTGGATGCTGCTGATGCGACACGAGGGTGGGATTCTTTCCACACCGAAGCGATCCCAAGGAGTGTATCGCCATTTTTTATTTCATTGACTCGCCTTCGAAGGCACTCTTCAAGGCGCGCGATGGCTGCTAGATCGTTGGTGATCTTTTCGAGACTGTCGATCAGATTTCGGAGTTCCGAAACCAAGACAAGGAATTTCTTTCGGTCACGTATGACCCATTTGGTCTTCTTCAGTCGCGACATACTTTCGTCAGACTTTGACGATTGCATCCTGAAATGGCCAAATGCCCTTGTGATTCCATGCGAGGCCTCGGGTGCAGGCAGCCAAGCTGCCGTAGAGGAGATCGCATCATCACAGCCGTACTTCTTCTGAATGACCTGCGCATCAGAGAACAGAGCAATAACCTGTCAGTGAGCTTTGTCAGCGAAAGGATGCCATCGGTAAGGTAGATAATGACCTGTCGTAAGGTTTCCTCAACCAGCTCTTTGGAATGCCACTCGCTTAAAAGATTCTGCTTCAATTCGTCTGCCAAACCCATCTCGACCCCCCAATTGTAAAGGCGACACTTCTCCAGCGAGTACTGAAGTTGTAGTAGTTTAAAGTCGCCATCTTGAGTTTGGTAGAGGTGAATGAGATCGAGGGCTTCAAAAGTATATTTGAAGAGGGCAGCGAGGGTGATACCACTTGCAACGGCACCTAGGACCTCCATGGCTAAGAATGATTCCTTCAGCGATAATGATGTTGTGAGCAAAAATATTTAAGGAAAAGAAAAGAAGAAAAAGGAGAGCTGGAAATTACAATAGGCGGTCAGCGCAAGATCAGAGCCAAGTCGAGCTGTAAGGCAGATTGATGGTTCGCCAGCCGGCCTGCATATAATCTAACCAATAACGGCACTGTATGACCCCGAAATGTGCCTTGAAGAACGACATGTCAATTCACAAATGAGAATAACCTTTCGGAAATGATGAGGATTCTACCCATGCAGCCTCCCTGTAAAAAATGCTCAGGTCATTGTGGAATCCCCTCCACTCTGTATTTCCCCCATCAACGCATCATACCAAGCATCAAGCGCCTCATCAACATTAAATCCACCACCATCCAAAAACTCACTGACTTGATTGATATAAGCTTCTACACCGTCGCCCATAGAGTACATACTATCGTCGTAAATGGGGTTTTGGGAATCTATTATTGTTGAAGTCTGGGTGTAGACCTTGTTTCTCACAGCTTGGAATAGGTCGTTGTATTTTTTCAGGTGCTGTGCTTTCATGTGGGATATGCCTCGATCGATGAGATCAAGACAAGTTGCTGTGTCGGTTAGATGGCGATGGGTTCTCTGTGTGCCGTTTGCCGACTGGGGAAGAGCCATTGCCTGCCTGTTTGATGTCAGTCACATATCCGATACTGGACCGCGGTACTCACCAGTCACAGTAAAGCGCAGCTAATCCGACCAGAATAATATCATGAAGCTGCCTGAAGCATTTGCATACAGCCGAAATACCATGTTCTTCCAGGAGCGTAGACCAATGTTGTATCGCCGTGGACGCAGCCTTGGAACAATACGAAGCCATCTGACGCGACGGAACCATAAAGGTGGGCGACGGCCTATGCAACAGCAACTGCAGAAGGCAGTACTCAATCTTCATCTCTGAGTATTCTCGAGACGGTTTCAATGACATGGCTTCGAGTTGCTGCTCCCAGAGATCGAGGTCTCGCCGGATGTCGTCTGACTTAGCGCATATTTGCTGGAAGCTTGTGTCCATGGCGGTGCCGTTCGGCCCTCTCGCGATATATATCGATTCGAGTATGCGACCGCCAATTCTTCGGAGCGATATCATCTGGCGAATTATTTCGACGTTGTGTTTGTGGAAAGTGGGTGCGATTGAACTTTCGAGTGGGGTGAGGCTGTCAAAAGAAGCTGGGCTTGGTAGCATGGCGTGGACGGCATGGTCGCGAATCGAGAGGACTCGACCTGTCAAGGTAGCAACTTGCCTATGCATAAAGTCAGCTAAGAGGAGGAAAATAATGGACCTGGATGTAGTCGTACGGACCTTTCCAAATTGTAAGCACACCACCAAGTTCTATTCCTCGTCTCTAGCTCATCAGCTGTAAAGCCCCAGTCGGTATTATGCCGATGCAGCCCGGCTTCGATAGCAGCAGACATGATGTATCGACTGAACTGCCACAAATCATTATTGTGACTTCCATGGGACGAATCGAGCATCCAAATCGCCAAGAGTAACACTGCTTGGATATTGAAGAGGTCGCGTGGGTGAGAATGGAAGTTGTTGAAGAAGCGTAGTGCAGTTTGGAAGTAAGCTATTGAGTCATTCAGATCCATTGCAGCTGGAGTTTGGCTGTCCTTTGACGTTAATTGACTACTCCCCAGAGCAAGGATGGCGAAAATTGTGAACTTCTCATGATCGGTGCATTGTCTTGGCTGTTCATATATGCGTTGGAAAATCCGTCGTAGGTGTGGCGGTTGGAGAAAGGGCCACCAAACGTGAACCCGGGCGATGTAGATGTTGAGAAGAGATCGGGCTATTGGTTGTGGTGGTAACGCAGTTGTTGCTTCACATGATGATTGTTCGAGGCCAGTTGACTGTGAGTCGGTGTCCCAAGTCGGGATTATACTGAGTTGTTTGAAGAAGATCCTAGCAAACGTCGAGCCAGCAGCACTTCCGACTACAGAGAGTGAGCAGATGGCCGTAGAGATAGTAAGTAGACATACCATATTTGCTGCCCGAGTACAAGTCTGACCCTCCGGTAACAAGGAAGCCAACTTCCTCAGCCTCCTTCTGTAAATTCCCCGTCTCATGGGTATCATGCGAAACCTCTGGTACACTCTCAACTACAGGACCATTCGGCGTCGGGACCATTTGTAGTCGCGCTTCAAGATCATTGATCCGATCCTGCAGTGCCTTCACAACAGCGTATGGATAAAACACACAATCTGTGATATTGCATGCTTCATTGTGTCTTATACACGCCGCGCACTGGGGGACCTTGAGATCGCACTAACATCTCGGGGTCAGCCGAGGCCTGAGTGACGAGCCGGAGACGACCGACCTTGACTTTTCGCGCACGGCAACGACTGCAGGCTTTTGAAACGGAGGGTTGGAGAGTCGATAGCATGTGGACTTTGGATGGAAAGAATTATTGTCCGTATGTATTCATTGAGTATAGTGATAATGGCAGTCAAGAAATCTCGCACCTGTCCGAGAAAGTGGAGACATTCCGATTGACGCCATAGCGGAGCGGAATTATGGCAGCACCGGACCGAAACTCAACTCGGTATGGTCCGAAGTATCAGCGAGATTCATCAATATCTTATCATAAAAATGCTATCAATTGTAATTCTAACTCAAGTCAGGCTTATCGCTGACTAGTAAGTATATCGGAAGTTGGGGTTCTGCCAATCCGTCTTATCGCTCCTCTCCGCCTCCAATCCAGCATCAGTATCATCATGAGCCTTTCCAAATTGACTGTCCCGCTTCTTATTCTCAATGGCACAGAGGAAGTAGTAAGCGAGTCCAGTAGCTACCATTAGCGCAAAAGCACAGAGCATGGCGCCGATGCCGAGGATGTAGGTAGGTGCTTGTCTGTCGAGGAAGAATTGAGGTCCGATAATATTGCCAACGGCTGGAAGGTATCTGTTAGCACACGACAAGTTATGGATGGGAATATGAGGTGAGCTCACCGTAGACGATGGCAATAGAAACACCCATAAAACTCTTTTTCGTCGCACCAGCCGTATTCGACGAACTCAAACTCAACAAGAAAACCCAAGGGACATTATAAAAACCCATTAAATAAACACCAGCAAGCGAAGCATTCCTCGACGTCTCAACATCAAGTGAATGGACCATGACAGCTCCTACAAGACCCATAAGAGCACCGAAGATCCAAAAGACGCATCGCAGGTTGGGAATGAAGAATGAAATTGTGGTCAGGATGGCTTGGCTGATCATCGCAACTGCGGCTTGAGGAGTGGCCATGAGCACGGTCTTCGTCTTGCTGAAACCGTAGCCTGCGATGATGAGAGGGTTGAAGTTTGTTATTCCTGCGTTGGCGATTGCGTAGCCGAAGACGCCGAGCCAGATGCAGTAGCATTTTGGATCGCGGAGGGATTCGAGGATCTGGGACGTTTGGAATTTCTTCTTTGACTCTACTCCAGTCTGGTTCGGTGCAAGACGAATCATTGCGAGCTTTTTCTCCTCAGCGGTAAAGAACCATGCTTTGGAGGGAGTGTCTGGTAGACCGAAGAAGACGAGACCACCTGCGAGGATAGTGCATGCTCCGTAGATGAGAAAGATGTACTGAAGCCCCTGTCAATGACTGTCGAACACCATAGAGACTGTTCGTACTCACCTTCCATGTCGACAAAGAACCATTGATCTGTCCAATGGCGTAAGACAAAATGCCTCCAAAAACACCCGCAAAAGTATTATACCAAAACGCCGTCCTAAGCGGCTGCTCATTCCTCAAATACCACATCGAATTAATGATCATCATACAAGGCAAAACTGCAGCTTCAAAAACACCGAGCAGGAATCGAATTGTTGCAAGACCAGCAAAATTGTGGCAGAGAGCCATGAAGCATAAACAAGCGCCCCAGAGTACGAGACATGTACCGACGTATTTTCCGATGGGGATCTTGGTCATCAGCCATAAGCTGGGAAATTCCATGGCGAGGTAACCGAAGTAGAAGATGCTGCTTAGCCAGCTGTATTCTTGGGGTTTGAGGTTCGCGTCTTCTTTTATGCCGAAGATGGCGGCGTATCCTAAGGCGTTCTGGGAGAAGTCAGTGGCGAGTTCATCACTGCGTGAAGGCTGGCCATACCTTGTCTAGGAAGGCGAGAGTCATGCTGAGAACCGCGAGTGGCATGACTACTAGATCTGTCTTGAGGAGAAGACGCTTCGATTGAGCTTTTGTCAACTCGAGGACTTCATCGCGTTGGTGAGAGTCGATTGATTGGGCCATGTCTTTGGCTGGCGCCTCGTTGGCCTTTCCTTGCGACGACATGATATAGCTCAATCAAAAAGTTGAGAAAGACTTGAGGTTCGTAGATGATCTCAGAGCGTCGCGCAAGCCAGCTTTAAAGATCCCACATGGTACAACGTCAAGTTTACCGATCCCCCGGATTCAGCGGGTCCAACGGGGAGTTCACAGCAATTCGGAGTACATCGAGTCATTCGGATACCACCGAGGTGACTACTCGGGCGCCACCGAGCAAGACTATACTCATTGAAGAGTCTGGTGTTGCATCACCCCGCCTTCTTATCGATTTCTGGGCAGATAACGAATCCACTTTAAATGACGATTGGGGAACCATGTTATCACGTCAATCTAGGGTGAGAGATAGAGGGCAGATGATACGCCTATCTTGCACGCTAAGTGGGAGTTCGGCTATTCTTTTGGAGACCTGCTCGGACAGCACCGAATTGGTCGGTGGGGACCGAGTCAGTCAACAGCATTGGAAGGTTGAAGGTTCGGAATAATATTTCCCTCAGTACTTTAGGTGGATGATATAAAGCGATTGAACCATATTCCATCCCAATTGCGAATTCAATAATTCCACTATCATCAGTATCATCAAAACGAAATGACGGGCTCAGAAAATGAAGGCAGCCATGGCGGCTCAACGCACAGCTCAGTGCCCAATGCGAAGAACTCTTCCATTCAAGTAAGTCCAATCTCTGCCTCAATGCCGATTCTACGATTGACTGACCACTTATCAGGTAGGAATGCGCGACGGCGTCACAGGAGACTTCAATCTTGTCCCCCGAGCAGAAGCCTCGGTCTCAGTATTTGACTCAAATTTCCTCATCGGCGATGGCATCTGGGTAGGTCCAATACCGCCACCAAAGCTCCTGCGCAATCACTGACATCCCCAAAGGAGGGCATTCGCGCCAACAAAGGCCGTGTGCAATTCGCAAAAGAACACATAAACCGTCTCTTCCAATCAGCAAAAGCGATGTACATGGATCTCGGCCTCTCAAAGGGCGATCTTCTCGATCTTATCCACCAAACCCTCGACGCCAACGACATGGGTCAAGATGAGCACGTTCATATTCGTCTCGTCGTCAGTCGTGGCCTTAAAGCAACACCTTATCAAAACCCAAAGGTCAACATCGGCCTTCCTCTAATTGTCATCATTCCCGAATCGAAAGCCGTGGATCCAAACTCTAAATCTCGCGGCTTGAGATTGGCGACAACATGGGTTCGTCGCGGACCACCGGATGTGAAGGATGAGCAATGGAATCACATCTCCAAAGCAACAGATGTTCAAGCTTGTATCCACGCTAACGTCATGAACGTTGACGAAGCGCTAATGCTTGACCTCCGCGGCTTCGTGAAAACATGCAACTCAGTAAACTTCTTCATCGTGCGCGACCACGAAGTTTGGGCTCCTACGAAAGACAACCAAATGCAAGGCATCACGCGACAAAAGACCATTGATGTGTGTCGCGCAAACGGAATCACGGTTAGGGAACTGGACTTTACGCTTACGGAGACTTATGGCGCTGATGAGGCGTTCTGTACAGGGACTTTTCCGTCGCAGATTCATGTTACGGAGATTGATGGGCGGGTCATTGGAGATGGGAAGAGGGGTGCTGTTACGGAACGCATCCAGCAGTTGTATTCTGAGTTGGTAAAGAAGGATGTTGAGAGGAGCAGGGAGGAGATCAGGGCGGAGGTTGTGAGGGAGAGGGATTTGAAGTGGTTGTCGAAGATCTGATGATATGTAGCTGTCTGGATCGGGCCGTTCCGGGGGTAGAACTTGGTTAACAAGTAAGAAATCCTAGAATATGTGAACACTTCTTGATTAGGCCACCGGCATCTGACACTCACCGGTACCCCGCTATGATGACCGTGTATCACCAATCCATCTTCAACAGGAAGGCAGATAAGAAACCACCAATCAGTCTTGCATATCTGTCTGTACAATGACGTGTAAGGCCTCGTAGTCACCATCTGTTCAACAAGAAAAACGGGATCACCAGTGAGCAAGAACAATATATAGCCTCTCGGCAGAGACATCCGTCCTCTATGTCACTACACGAACTACACACCTATTAAACAATGACTGTAATCCAGCGACAGCCAGGAGCCGTCCAAAAGGCGAGCTTTACCGATATATACAACGACAAAGACCCGAGAGCTTATCTCACAACCTTGGCACCCCTGAAGTATACAATCCCTCAGCAGCTACAGCCTTTGTTCCAGCGCCTTCATCAACTGGCATCCCAGGACACTACCAACTCGGCCATTCTTGACGTTTGCTGTTCATATGGCATCAATGGAGGTCTTATTCGACATGATGTTGACATGGAGGCATGGACAGCCCACTACGCGGATTCGGACCTGAGTCCAGAAGAGCAAGTTCAGTCCGACAAGGAGTTCTTCGCGAGTCGCGTACGATCTGACAAACCTGTGGTACTGGGACTCGACAAAGCTGAAAACGCCATTCGCTATGCTTTGGAAACTGGATTGGTCGACAATGGCTGGGCAGAAAACCTAGAAACCCATGACCCCTCTCCCAGTCTATCTGAAGTATTGAAGGACGTTACCTTGATCATATGTACTGGCGGCGTCAGCTACGTCGGCTCTCGCACCTTCGGGCGTATAATGTCGGCAATTCCCCGGTCAACCAACATCTGGATGGCTAGCACTGTGATCCGGACAGTATCATACGAGGAAGTAGCGATGACTTTGAAGGCCCATGGGTTGGAGACAATGAAGCTTCCTGGTGTGCTTCGGCAACGACGCTTTGCTTCTGATAAGGAGAAGAGTGATGCTATCGCACAGGTCAAAGCTCGGGGGCTAGATCCATCTGGGTTTGAGGATGAAGGGTATTTGTGTGCGGAGGTTTACATATCTCGTCCGATTGGGGAGCTGTCGACAACACCTATCGCTGAGTTGGCGGATCTGATGAGAAGTTCTGTGTGAAGAATGGATATGCAGCCCGAAAGCGAATTGAGTACTTACGTTCGCTCATGCATAGTTGAGCCTTCGGTGCGTGGAAACAAAATAATGCATCATTATGAGACGTAACGACCACTAGAGTCGTATCGGGATCATGGCCTGTTGTAACTAGTGACTAAGACTGTTTGTTGGCTGTATGTTTGTTAGTTGAGGTATGTTGAACATTTTCAGCTTCCTCTTTAGGCAGCTGGAAACTCTCGATGTTGTTTGTTTGCGCGCTATAACAAACCACATGGAACTTCAGAGAGAGGCAAAGCATTTTGGTCCAATTGTCCCTCCGGTTTGCTGGTTTTCATTCCTTTTTGATTTTACGATCAGTCACTTCTTTTCTTTGGCGAAGAGAGGTCACGTATAGGTGATGTGAGAATAGACAATCTTAGAAGATGAGGGGCACAATACGTCGAGATAACAAAAAGACCTCATGCAAGCATTGGAGTGAGGATGTTTAGAGAGAGTTTAAGTTTAGTAGTAACACCTTATCTTGAAGGAGAGACATGGTGGTTCCTTAGCCACAATTCAGATCACCATGACTGGTTGACCGCAGATTTATACTCGCACACATTCCTTTCCTACACAGAAACCTCTCTCAGTAAACGGGACATGAAGTTTCGTTCCACACCAATGTCTGAACAATCCTACTCAAGAACAATTGGAGGCTGGGGATCATCATCCCTATCCCAAGGAAACCCATTCTTCCACATAAGTTCATCCCTCTGCTTTTCAGTAGCCATAACCACGTGACAGCAATATTCGCTAACATTCATACTGACAATCCTATACAGTCCTCGCGCGACATGCTTTATGACTTGGTTGACAGCCTCATGGACGTGCCCATTAGTGCCAGTACGGAGGAAACGGAAGTCTGAGGCGGCGTTTATGTTGATAAATATGACGTCGACTTTCCAGATACTGGTCGTACCAGTCGTGTCCCTTGATCCGGGCCATGTAGATGGATTGGTGTTGGGGTCAATTGAGTAGAAGATTGCAGGTGGAGTAGAAGCTTCAGGCGGAGAAGACATCGTTATAGCTGATTGGGGTTTTGATAAGAATGTTCAAGACGGTGGATTGATCTGAAAAAAGGCAATGCTCGAGGTTATAATGTCCGTCTATATGTGTTTGCGAAGACACCTTTCCATCTAACATGCTTTAAGAAGGTGCGGTGTTGTGGCGTTAGTTTCGCTGCATGTGATGATATCCTGTGCCACACTTTTCGCAGATAGCCCTCAATCTTGAGTCGATTGTCTGGATATGGCAGTTCCCGCAGTTCCCTCCACTGTTGGCGGGCGTTTTGTTCCCCCTGGTTGCATATTGGCCCATGCCTCAATGTTGAAATAGCTCATCATGACGGCGACGATCTTGACTGTTGGCAGTTTGGGCGGAGGATACATTTTTATGGTATTTTTGATGCGACCGTTGGATTTGAATCATGGTTTGCGCAAGGTTCCTGAAGCAGTTAAAAGCGTCGCTTTATCACGTTTGAGAGACTCTCCTTTTGACAGCCAATAATATGAGTAGCTCAGCTATGAGATAGTCATTTCACCGTATATGTTTTAGCAGTAACACATCCGTAAGTATCCTCACGGTGGACTCTATATAATAAGCCATGACAGATGACAATATACACCCTCTGCAAGATATCAAGAAATTGACCTATCGCTCAGCAGAAAAAGGCAGGGTCCAAGAAAGTCAATTATACTCTTCAGTAAAGACTTAACTAATTACCATCTAATTGATACATCTTTTCCTGCGGAACGTGGATGAGGCGCAGTCAGAGTGAGAAACGCGGATTTGACAAGTGGTCTTACAAGTGCATATGACGTATCCGCGTACAGGCGCACAGCACAGCCCGATAATAAGGAGGGGACCCTAGAATTAGTGGGGTCCCAATGGCAAAGACCGAGCAAAGACCCCTCGCATAACTAGCACCGCAGCAATTTGATTGGTCGCCCCGTAATAGTAAATAAATCCCACGTAATCTTAGCGCGACATTTGGGAAATTCTCATCTGCCCCTATATATCTGTCCATGCGTGCACACAGACTCATCACATAAACAACGCAATGACGGGCACACAATCCGTTCAGGTAGCGACGGAGACGTTACCGTCGAGAGTCGACAAGAAACCACTTCTGAGACATAACGAGGATATTCGCTGCCTCGTCACCACTGCGCTGTTCTTCACCGTCTTCTTGCTTACCTGGCATAACTTCTCATCGCCCCTCGACGGTGGTCTACTCTCCTTCTCGCTATGGCTTGCGCTGTTTCAGTTGTCGTTCATGGGTGCTGTGACGACGCATAATGCTATTCACCTGCCGGTATTTTGGTCCAAGAACTGGAATAAGTTTTACCAAGTTTGCTTGTCGCTGCAGTATGGCGGTGCTGTGTCCATTTTTATTCCTGGGCATAATCTGTCTCACCACAAGTACCCTCAACAGGCGAGGGATGTGAGTAAGTATCATCTTCCCCTCATCTGAGTGTTACAATGCTGACCGCTTCTCAGTGCGCACAACGAAAGTCCGGTATAGCTGGAATCTTTTGAACGGCCTACTATTCTTCTGGCATGTCGTCTTATCCGGCAACAAAGATGACAAGCTTTACTTCGCAGCCCAAGCCCGCATGAACCGTCCCATCGTGAGACAGCGTCAGCTGGAAGAGCTTGCCGTCTGGGGCACAACAGGCGTGCTCCTCCTCCTCGACTGGCGCCGTTGGATCTGGTTCGCCCTACTACCCCAGTTCTACGCAAAGTACTGCATTCTCTCACTCAACTTCCTCCAACACGACGGCTGCGACATGAGCTCCAAGTACAACTTCGCCCGCAACTTCACAGGAAAGACATTGAATTACTTGTGCTTTAACAATGGGTATCATACCGTGCATCATTTGTACCCTGGATTGCACTGGTCGATTCTTCCCGAGAAGCATGACGAGCTTATTTCCGCGCATATTGCGGATAGTTTGGAGGATGAGAATATCCTGCTGTACATGTGGCGCGCTTTCATCTGGCCCGGTCTGAGGATCGATTACAAGGGCAACCCTCTAATCATCACGAAGGAGGAGAATGAGATGCCGGACGAGCCGTGGTTCTATACTGAGTCAGAGACGTTTTCGGGTACGAAAGAGTATCTCGCTCAAGGTATGAAATGAGGAATGACGGGGGTCGTATGATAGATGTGGGAGTTGACGTTCGGAACGTCCGGGATTTTCTTCATGGATAGACCTGGTCAACCGCTCACAGCTGGTTGGTGGGTCGAGGAGAGAAGGGGAAGTAAGATGTTGACGATTATCACGTGGGAGGTCACATGTCAGGCGTGGATCACCAAAAGGTGCTTCATCCTTGAAAACTCATTTTTATTAGCGAAACAAATAAATCTAAAACAGAGCTTGTGCCAAACCCCCTCGCCATCTTTCATATATGACAAAGGTAGAATAAGCCGATTAGTAGAGAAGTCGCATGTGACTAACTGGTTACAAGAAGTTTGACGATTTAAACAGGAAGTATTAGACAAAGCGATAGTTATGACATGAGCTGAGGCGTTGTCCATGATTTTAACCTTCGCCATTGTTACGCTTTTGGCATTCCCTGTGTAGTGTCCGCGGCAATTTTTTCAGTCTTCTCCTTAATGACGGTCATTGTCGGTACCGGCAGCGGCCTCCTAGCGAGCAATTAAGCTCGACTTATCGTTCACTTGTAAGGTAATGAGATGACTAAGGCTCTGTCCTCGGTAGTGAGTATTTCAATGAAAGTGTCCAGAACGTACCGCAGCAATATTGACTCCCCAAACCTAGGCTTTCTTTTGATTTAGAGCAGGTCTCGATCAGTCTGGATCACAATTCGGAGTCCAAGTATCTCCTCTAATCCAGGAGTTACCGCCCACTCGCCGTCCGTACGACAGATCCTTACATCCATAGAACGCACGTGCAAGACAAGAATAGTAACGCGGATCCTATCAGTAAGGATAGCCTCAACATTTCAGATCGCGTACGTAGCAACAAGTAATGAATAGGGGATCAAGGGTAAAAAGACGAAATTTTACTCTGACCATGGTTCCAGATTACCTCATTTAATGCATCAAAGGAGTAGTACTCGTTTAACCCAGCATGAACTTAAACGGATCTCCTCTCTGCGCCTCCCAACAAGGTCTATGGACACGGCCTAACCCCCTACGATAAGCGATACCCTCAACCCATTTAACCCACATAACAGTATAGTATTCATACCAATGACTATATTTGGGCCTTTCTGGATGTGTACGCTCCTCGATACCTGACCATTCTGTTTCTGAACAATATCCCCTTGCAATTTCTACCAGTTCAACAGCTTCGTTAGGGTCTTGTACTGTCAGACCTGATATGTCGAGGTCGTCATGTGGTCGCAGGGTTCCAGCCCAGGTCCCATCACGCTGACGAAGGGAGAGTAATGGATATCCTTTCAACGCCTTCCAAGGCTCTTGGTCACAGAAAAGCCAGGCTCGCTGACTTGTAGAGGATATATACGGCGATACCACAGGAGGCACCGCTTCCTCTGGCTGCATGAGTGGGATTGGGTACCAAAACTCATGAGATGGGAACGCTTCATGCTTGTAGAAGTGCGTACGGCAGATAGAGTCTGGGTAATATGAATCCGACTCTGAAGCCTCTAAAACCTTTTGCTTTTTCCAGCTTGTGTCATGGTCGAAGTGTCCCGAATCCGCCGCATCTTTAAAATCAAATATGCTAGCATGAATTGGGGTTCCAGTGGAGTTTGGCGCCTTATGTGATTTCCAAAACCGGGTTCGTATCGTGCCTTGGTTGCTAATCTGTGTCGCCTGACTTTCCGTCTTGATGAAGTCATCATTAGGTTCATGAGGGAAAATAACGTAGCCAGACCACCCAGCCCAGCTCCAACTGGGTAGATCTTTCGCCCTTTTCAAATTTTTGGCAGCCCTCCGGGTTAGATGCTCTCTTGGCTCCCATAAGAGGACTAGATCAAAGAACGCCATCGGTAGGCCAGACATGAAGCCACCACACAGCTGAGTGCTAAACAGTAATGATATTCCCGCAAAGCCATCAAGACAGTCTTCTGGATAGGTGAATTGCTTTTCGTTATAATCACTTAAAATGATGCTGAAAAAGCTCAAGTCTGGGATAGAACCTTCCAAGATAAAACTGCAAGGGACGACCCTTGCCACGATAGAGTCGAGTTCTGGTGGCAGCTGAACGTGTTCTCGCCAGACGGCGGAGTTGCACTCCCAGCGCATACAGTTGCCGTTGAAAATGAGCCTTCTTCTGGAAAAGAAGTACTCCTGGAATATCCATCCTCGACTTTCCCAAATTGACCGATCGTTTCCAGGTTCATAGGCGTTTCCCGATGGAACAGGAGTTGTTACTACCATTGCTTCCTTGTCGATGCAATGAGTAGTCTGATGTAGACGTCTGGGCTCTGATATGCCCCGGAAGCCGCGTAACCCGCTGTTGGCATGTTCTCCATCGGCTGCAAAAATCGTGACGGAAGCATTGCCGTAGATCATTGCCATCTTTGTTATCTCTCGTGCCTTTTCTGTCTTGTTATCCTGAACAATACATAGAGTATCAACCCATAAGTATCGCTCTGATAAAATCTCGACTAAACCCATGGCATCTCGTATCGTCCTAGCGATAGGTTTGGTCAATTGTCCTGAAAGCGATCCGTCACTCTGGAGGTAAATGAGGTCACCCTCAGTTGTGTTGAAAGTCGATTGACTACCCCATACATAACTCAGGGCGATATAAGAGCAGTCTTGCGGGGCTGCGACAAGACATTGACGCTTGACGTCTACAAGCCATGCAGGCCTTATAGATGAAAGTGCTCGATTGGGAAATGTTTTACAAAGCCCATCGTGCTGAGCATCGCATGTAGACTTCCACGAACCTGGTAGATCTCGGTCGATCCAATTTGCATCAACAAGTTGCCCTATGCTTGTTTCCTTTGCCGTTTTTGGTTTTTCCATGAGATACAATACGGAGAGTTGCGGCCTAGCGAGCGTTGCTTCAGGGCGCATTTTTGGATTAATCACCGTAGCCATATTTAATGGGCACTTGTTTATATCCAAGCGCTGGATCTCATTAGCTAGAGCGTGTATCGTATCGGCGGACAGGCTGTGATTTATGCGCAAAGCAGCCATAACCAGGTCGTGATGTTGGTTGCATCTTGGCTGAGAACACAAGACGTCAACGCCTGATCCCAGTGTAGACCCGGTACGCCCGGATGGCTCATAGAGCGCAGTTTTTATCTTCTCGCAAACCTCGCAGTTAATCTATAGGTGGGATTATTCAGCCCAAGCTCCAGGTAATAGGTGCGATTCATTGCACGGTGTTGTCTTACAGGTTTTGTGATATCCTGTCTATTATTATCATAGCTGTGAGAGGTCGATTTTCGGATCTGGGATTCTTGTTGCGTTAAAGGTTCCATATTTTGTAGAGTATATAAGAATATTTTATGTTCTTAATCATAAGTAAGTAGCTGAAGAGAAAGGGAACAACATATAGAGTATTATAGAGTGCGTTGTTTTAATCAGCTGAGGGGAAAACCCACGTAACAAACAGGGAACCAATCAGAGCGCGAAATTTACTAACAGAAAGCAATAAGTTTTAATATTAATACATAAAATAGATAGTATATACAATAGTAAATAGAGATAGAAGTGATATCATAACTTAGTAGCTAGAGTAGTAAAGTTAGTTGGTAAATAGTTTAGTTAGGCTCTGCTTATTACTTCCTTTTTCTTAGGATCGCCGTGGTATTTACATACCATTTTCTCTCGTGATACAGGGTAAGAGATACCTATCAAAAAGTATCACGTGGGAGGTTACGTATTGAGCATAGATCACCAAGCGGTGCTCCACCCTTTAAAACTCATTTTATTTGTAAAACAAATAAATTTATCACGATACAAAGGTTCTATCCAAGGTTACACCCGTCAACCTCGCGTAAAAACTGTGAAAATGGTGAGATCTGACGACTGATTATAAGATTGCACTTGATTAACAGAATTCAGGAAGTCCACCCATTCATCAAGGAAGCTTTTAACAAAGCTATCGAGACAAGCGAGGATACATTTGACGGTACTGGCCAAACGATCCACTGGAGGAACTGCGACCGTGCGTTCCAGAGAAAATGTGGAGGAGGGGCCTGGTTCGGGATGAACAAGGACGGAGGGTGGGTGAAGGTCTTGCCGGGGTATTCAGTACACTTTAGACGAGGACCGAACGGCCAAGTCAGAACGGAGGCCTAGTCCATTTGTTTCCGGATGATTGAAGGCCAACAGAAAATTTACTCCACCTATCTCAGGGTTATTATATTTGCGCTGAAGAAAGAAGCCCCCAGGCCTCTTGCATATCGTTTGCTTATCTGTAGGGTAACTTCATTGCATGATGACCTTCCAGTACAGCCTATCCATCTTCAACGTCTCCATAAACCAATCATCACCGACCTTCCTCCACGTCTCATGATAATACCCGCCCCCAGTCCCATGAAACCCCGAATCAGGCTCTTTATTCCCAACATGATAAATTAATGGAAAAACAGCCCTGATCTCATCCGGCGAAACTTGCTCCATCTCTGCAGGTCCAACATTGTGAATAGCCTGCAGATCCTTGTTCTCATTACTGAAGAACGCGGTCCAGTCATCACGGCTTGACCACTTCATCGGTAGGTCGCCTTTCATGATCACGCTACCGTCAGGTTCGTGGAAGGAGTATGTTGCGTTGGGGAGCATGATTGTGTCGAATTTGTGCCAGAGGTGAGAGTCGGCGTAGCGGCAATATTGCGCTTTTTTCTGGGAGATTATTGTGTATACTTCTGGTGAAACTGCCATCTTCGTGGGCTTTCGATGTTAATGTTAATGGTATTTCTTGCTATACAAGTTCACGTACTGAGATTAATGAGTTGCGGTATCTTCGTATGCAGGGGTTTGAAATGCGAGAATGTATGAGGATGTAAGATTATACCTTCAAGTTGTGCTGCATTTATAGACACGGGCATTGATAGATTAGTCAGCCAGTCTCTGTCTATCAATTACTGTTTTGCTCGAATCCTGGCAGTATTCACGTACGATTGCCTCTTCTAATGCAGGGTATCGGAGAAGGTTCCAAACAAGGTTACTTCGCCAAGGTGTAGGACTCCAACTCGTCTCAACTGGTGGTGTAATTCAATGCTGTATGGATGTTCGACATCGTATATCAAGGCGGGTGCCAAGTTCTGACATATAAAGTGATTGCGTAGAATAATCTTTTAGGCACAGCATAAATGCGCTTCTTTCCTTGCTTCCATCCGGCTTTTTCCCCTTCCCCCCACCTTTCCGCTGGCGTTGGAAGGGGAAAATTTGGTCGTTAGCTAGGCGTTTAGGCAACTATTTCACAACAACATACACATTTTGGGACTTATGATGCCTTGTGGGGAGTCTAAAGATCATCAAAAGTCTTATCTGATCGTCCCACTTATATATAGGCGAATATACTTTCCTGTGTATTCGTATCTATCCCTACCATAGTATTGATTGGATAGCTGCAATACTACTCTATTTATTTCCCTGTAAACAAGACAAGAGTAGCCCTACAAGCTCTGACTTGGAACTTTTCGAGTTTAAATCTTCTATACCCAGTGCTAGCTATCAGCATACCAACAAGCTAATCTAGGGAATTGCTTTTACACCAGTGTCAGGTTGTCTTGACTTAGACAGAAGTTGCAACAATTCATAGGAGTTCACTGTGACGTTCCTATCATTTTTTCGATATAACAGCGAGTCGATTAGTCTGCTGACGGCATCTGGGTCGTGGTCTTCCAAACTGATTCCACGTTCTAGGAGTTGAGCGATGATGGAAACCAGCTCACATACCTGACGGATAGTTTCGGACTGATTTGCTCGGCTGTCGCCAGGCATATGCAGATGCTTGATCTTCTGATCTAGTCTTGCCAAGCAGAGGTCGAAGGCGGTTGCCCAAGACTGAGGCACACCCGGGTCCCTCCAACCTAGAAATAAAATTTGAGTTGCATCCAATTTGCCAATAGGACGCTTGAAGTCAGCACCATTATCGAGAAGTACTCTCACGGCTTCTGATCGGCCCTGATATGCTGCGAGCATCAGAGGCGTAACGTAACCGCCAGCCGCCGCTTCAGGATCAGCACCGTGAAGCAAGAGCTGTTGTACCATGAATGCGTTCCTGGCGAAGTGCAACGGCTGGGCTCCACGATTATCCCCAACTCTTGTATCCGCTCCATGTTCGAGGAGAATCTTTGTTAGTCGCTGTTTACTTGACTCCACCGCCATTAGCAGAGGAGTTTCGCCAGCTGCATTTCTCAGGTGTATATTCGCGCCGTACTGGATCAGGGCTTTCAAGGCTGCTTCTGAAAACTGTGAATAGTAATCAGACCGGTTCCTGCAGAGACGATGACAGGCGGTGTCAAGCTTGAAGCCATACATTCCATCACACGAGAATCCGCCCTTACGTAGTAAGATGGAGAATAGTTCCCAGTTTGATTCGTCGATGGCGAGAAACAGGAGCGGCGACTCCTCATCAAACTTGTCGAAGGAGACATGTGCTCCTAATTTGACCAGGTGCTCCGCAAGGCGCAAAAGCTTCCGATTAGTACAAAGTTGAAGGGGAGTGAGTTCCCCTAATCTCTGCCTCTCATTTGGAGCTGCACCCCTGGAGAGCAATTGGTGAGCCAGAGGTGTACATCCACAATCAATGGCGAGATGCAGGATTGTTGACCCATCTACCAAGACCAAATTAGGATCATCCAAGTAGTTGGCAAGAAAGAGAATATATGCCAGGGTTTCTGGACGCTGGGAATATAATTTCAGACCTTCGACAAGATACGATGTAGCGCTCATCACTAGGGAAGGTTCGTATATATTAAGGCCAGGAGAAACCGCCAGGGTAGACTTGTAGGGAAGGCAACCCAGCTCGACGAAGGCTTCCATAACTATTGCTTCATACCCTGGAGATAAGACGTAGAGAGGGCCTAGCCACCCCAAGCCTTCCCCTTCGAGATGGATGTGCGACACTCCGGTTCTAACAGCGTCTGCCGCAGCCGAGAGGACCACATGTAAATTTTCATGGTATTTTGAGTGAAGATAGTGTTGAAACAGACTCGCATGGTTGTTTTCGAGAGCCCAGGTTACCGCCTGGGCTATGGTACTCCAGGGCAGTAAATCTGACACGATTGGGGTCGTTATCATTTTCTCCCACAACGCAAGAATACTGGGTCGATTGTCTCTGTAGATGTTCCGGGATGGTAAGAGCCAGTGATCCTTGGCGTAATCGAGGAAGAGATAGACGTCGTCACTTATCCTCCATCTTTGCTGCTGCAGCTCGTATGATATTCTTTCTAAATCCACTTCTGGGTCTCGCTGACGCCTGTACTTTGCGAGCAGATTGACACCTTTGCGAAATGATTCTGACGGCATGACAGACCTAGCTGTTACTTGAGGTACATGTGCAAAGGAGGCTTTCTGCGCTTTAGATATCCGATTCTCGAAAACAGCGTAGCTTAGGTATGTTACGCAAACGGCGCCCAGCATCATTTCAGCTTCTTGGAGGTCAAAGTGAAAGATGTTAGTATCCCCTTCAGACGAAGGGGTAGTGAGGTGCAGGAGTACACTGTAGTGTATAAACCTGACGCGAAGATCTTCTTCGTCAATATCGAGGAGGCTTCCCCCATATGTCGAAATAAGTGCTTTCCCATTGCCAATGAGTGTTGAGCTATTCCAAGCTGTGTTTCCCGGCTCAACATTCGAGGCGACGCGTAGTTCATCCATGTTCATAGGCGGTTCGGCCGATGCGACCAACTGGAAGAGCTTACTGCCTTGTGGTCCATCGCGCACCCGGGATAGCGCCTTGTCGAACGCCTCAGGCAAGTCTTGGGGCAGGTTTCCAAGTATATTCAAAATTTCCGCGTCCGATCGCAGTTCTTGGGTGTATCTGGGGCAGATGTCTTCAATTTGAAGAGAGAGCCACAAAAGCATTCCTTGACACCCCGCGAGGAGTTGTTCCTCCACCAAACTCTCTATCTCTATTGGTAAGGGTCTAATAGCATTCCATCTTGTGATTTCCGCTGTAAGGTACGCACGGATCTCTTGGGAC
The DNA here is from genome assembly GCF_003316985.1 of Fusarium coffeatum. Taxonomy (NCBI): domain Eukaryota; kingdom Fungi; phylum Ascomycota; class Sordariomycetes; order Hypocreales; family Nectriaceae; genus Fusarium; species Fusarium coffeatum. The sequence continues at coordinate 77,784 of NW_022158119.1, forward strand.
CTGTCTGCAGTCTCCATGGAGAGAGTCAGTACCTCGTCGAATCTAGACTTGACAGTAGAGTAACACGCCGACGTGGACCGTGATGAGCATAGAATGTTTATAAGGCGATGGTCCTTGAGCCGGTGTAATTGACAAAAAACGTCGTCGGCAGCTTCTTCAGATATCTGATCTAGCCCATCAAGTACAAAGATCCCTCTCCAAGTCGAGGGTGTGGTTTTGATCAAAATGTCAATGCACTCCTCGGGGGTCAGGCGAGAAAAAGGAATTGTCTCTGGCTGCTTCAATAATGACATCAGGGAAGATTCCATAGCAGGATTCTGCAGTACTTGTCCAACAATGCTATCAAGCAAATTGGTGGCAGATAGGGTCTTTGGATTACTGCTCTGGCAGAAGAAGTATGACACCGTGGTAACTCCTGAGATGTTGATTAGCAAGTATATGATGGCGCAAAAAGGTCTAGCTAACCCTGAGGATCAATGGATGGGGCAGCTAAAGTCAGGTGTGCAACGGCAGATGCCATCGTTACTGTCTTTCCAGACCCAAGGTTGCCTTTGAGCCAAAGGACGGATCCGACCTTAGAGGATAGCCAGTCTTTGTATGCGACTTGATCATACATCCAGCTTGACGTGCCTCTCTTTCTTTCTCGCCGCCAGATGAGGTTGAATTCGCCCTGGTCTGGACACAGCGCGGTGAGCAGCCGATGCTTGCGTGCCTCCATTTGTCGATTTGCTGTTTCTGTTGACATGGAGATCTGCAAACGGTTGAAACGGTCTAGAATTGACGAGTGGCTTTTAAGTTCGGCTTTAGCAAGGAGGACCGTTGCTTGTTTCTCGATTGACAGGGCCCAGGTTGCGAGGTCTGACTCTAGGGGCTTAAAAACGGCGTCAAATGTTGATGTAAGCGACGCTGCCAGCTGGGATAGGACAGACTTGGCGCAATTGTGCACGATCTTAGCACAGATGTTAACCATGACGATAGTGTACTCGCACATGTAAGACTGGAGCGTCGAACACTTGGGAAACAGCATTGCGAAGTCTTTGTGTAGAGATAAGGACCGTCCTAGTCTCATCATCATGTTGGTGACATTCTCGAAGTAGGAAAGAAAAGAGAGCGATGTCTGCCTTGTTTAGCAATGTGACGTCCGATGATACAGATACACGGACCTCCAGAGACAAGCGAAGTACAGCCCAGACACCGCAAGCGATGAGGTTCTGTGAGCCTCCTACTAGAACATCGCCGATAGGGGCAAAATGGCGCATCCGTTCCAAAATGGCGATAAGTCGAGTGCCATACGGCCTCCAAGATCGGTGAGCTCTAGCACCATCCCGATTAATCTCTTCAGTGAGCCTGATGATGTCGTCCGGATTTGGGGGACTCTGTGAGTGTAAGTTCTTGAATCTGGCGCGCTGGTTCTTGTTTTGGAGCGAGGCGCTGAACTCCGAGATGGCCTGGGCAAGCCGAATTTCTGGCTTCAGCCTGGCCGTGAAGCCTAGAGCTGAAGATACGTTCTCCATTGTCTGACCGCACAGAGCTCGGCTTCCAAATTCGTCACAATCGCTTCATATTCGACTCTTGATGACGATACACTTGTCTTTGACCCAAACGGCCCCAAGCAGAAAGAAGTGAGAAAAATGAGAGTTTACGGAAGGAAGACGTGAGGGGACGGTCAGATTGAAGTGACTGCACAGCTTTCTGGGGTCCATGTGGCTGAGCGTTGCTGTGAGGCGTTTATTGCAGGGGTTGTGTGGACGAGGCAGAGTGGCAGCACTTTAGCCGACAAGCAGTGAGGTGTACAAAGTTGAGGCTGTGCATGTGTGGATAATAAATGAGGATCGAAAGCATGTGACATCAGCGTCGAGCTCGAGTACGTCAACAGAAATTAGTCTGTATTTCTCATCTACTCTCCTCACAACCCGAGTCAAGGCACACCAGCACGGAGCGAGCTGTTCCCACTGAGAGACTGTGACGAATTGATCATGTTATCTGCTTGTTTCGAAAGTCAGGATTTACTTAGATAGCGTCAGCACCTTAGACTCTGGCTTCAAGGCTAATGCTAAGCACAGAGGAAGCCTCTATCTATTCTATGTTGCTGTAACTACTGAAAAACGGTGATGTATCACCTACAGAGATAATACCCCGCATCCCGTCTTAGCTTGACAGCCCTTACAGCCAAAATATCGATTGTCACTCTCCTATTGGTACACAACTAAATCAGGCTCTCATGTTATAACGCTTTAAGCCGTTGCATCAACCCTAATGGCGAACAATACTGCCGGTGCATTTCATAGCACCGCATCAAAGCCTTTGCACTTGGTGTATACTTGCTACCAGTACAGAGTAACAAGTTGCAGAAAACCAGATGGCTCGTCCATCACGAAGAACCCGAAAACACCTCAGGCCAGGTTTCCTTCTCGCCCACAACCATGGCATAAGATACTTCAGCGTAATGCTCTGCAGCCAAGCATAGTTCAGGAGCAAGTTGGCGATACACATTCGCAAGGTTGTAGAATGCCCATGGCGCAGCGTCACTCGCCACCCCCCATCGTTTGATTTCGAGTCGTGGCCGATCCGTAATGTCATTGGGCGGACATGCAATGATGCTGTGTCCCAGGGCCTCGAGGCCCTTGAGGATCATTTTGGCTGCATCATTTAGCTGGTTGTCCTTCATCAGGTGGGCGCCGAAGGCGAAGTAGACGTCATAGAATTCTAGCCGGAAGGCGCAGTCGTTGTTTGCCGGGTAGGTTTTCTCGAGAGCCTTGATGAGTCGAATCGCCTTGGCTCCGTTGCCCGAGTCAGGATGACCAAGGAGCCTCTGGAGGTCGTCGGCAAATGCCTTGCGTTTCTGGAGGACGGACTTAGACGTGGCTTTCTTACGCAAACACAGCTCGCAGTCGCACGTGAACCCCCAGTTTTTAAAGCCCCTTTGGGCCTCTTGGTAAGATTCAAAGGGCACAGGAAGACGATAGGAGAAGAATAGTTCAGTGTCAGCAGCGAGGTCCCTCGTCGCGCGCACGATTTGCATGTCTCCGATGAAGGAGCGTCGACAGTTGCCCACACAGGAATGATTGATACGAGACGCGAGGAGCCAAATGCCCGAGGTTGTGTACTCGAAGTCTTTGCCACCCGTCATATCTTTGCTGCTGGATGTTGCCCGGAGGAATGACTCGCGACTTGTCCTCGGAGCACCAAAATTATTAAGGGAGGTAATCTTTTCTACCAGGAATCTGAATCTCGGTTAGTCGCTTGACTCAGCTGAAATATCAGTCAAATTGACAGAAGATAACTCACGAATCGACTACAGGGGTACCGTCAGTCTCCAAGACCGTGGCCTTTCGGTAATCGGCGTGGTGAAGGTCTCCAAACTCAGCGGACAACGACAAGTTGTGGTACAGTTTCTGTACAATCAAGGTCAAGAGCTGTGCCTGGCCACCCATTACCATCCTCTTGGTGGCAAGATTCATCAGGATTTTGGTCTGTTTTCTGGATTGCTCATCGCCAGCAAAGCTATAGGCGAACGCCTTTTCGCAGAGAAGGAGCTCTCCCGCTGAGACCGCCTTGGTGGTGAAGAGCCCTTTGCCCTGGTCAGGCGACTCGCGAATCTCAACCGGCGCCGAGAAGGTGGCACAGTCGATGAAGGGAGGTGTGATTTCAGCCTGCTTATACATTTGCTTGAAATCGTACTCGCCTGTCTGCTGTTCTTTGAGTCGCTCGTTGATCCGATCTTTCTCGGAGCTGGCTGCATTATTTTCTGGGAACAACTGTGTAAGTTTCTCCAATGTCTCGAGACTCTGCTGATATTCACCGAGCTCATACAATGCTCGAGCCTTGCGGAAGAGTGACTTTTCGGATGGCATGGCAGGATTGGTGGCTTGCTCGATATCCAACAAGGCCTGCTTCGGTCGATCCAGGTTCAGGTTTGCAAGCGAGCGGTTGAGGAAAGCGAGCTGTCTCTCTTCCAAAGTTTGACCCGCTTGAATAGCTAAAGAGTACCTAGATGGCTGTCAGTTACGTGCTATCGGCTGCCCAACTGCTTGGTCTGATCTTCAGAGTCTGACAAGCCGAGGTGAGAAACATACAGTCGCAGTGCTTCAGCCCATTTCTTAGCCTGTACAGCTTTGTTGCCTTGCTTTCGAATGTCAGTGCTGTTCTTGTCTGAGATCACCATCGATGGCCTCCAGTGCGAGGGAATGCGGTCGTCAGCTCCGTCTAGCCGGATAATATCACTAGGATGGTCGACTCTCAGCGAGTATGTACCGTCCGTGGCACATTTGAAAAAGGGTTCTTTGAGGATGTAGACCATGTTTGGCTTGAGGATCTCAGTGGCAGGGACGATAGTCTCGTCAGGCTGGTGATAGAGCTGGAGCAACACAGCGGTTCCCTTCTCATCCTCCACAATGGCCATCACAGCCGTAATACGATCGGGGGGCGTGAGGACGCGGAGCATGATCTTCTTCCCTCGATGATGGGTTTCGAGTCTCATATCAGAGATCATGATGGGTTCCAGGTCATTGGCAGAAAGAATGCAAGGTGGATAAGGCGCTGGGACCTGCGTGGTAGCGATTGTGTTTTCGGTCGACTGAGGGCGATATGAGCTGGCCATGAGCTTCATCATGAAGGACGAGACGAGTTGTTGAGAAGGGGGGTGATCTCTCACGGCTTGACCCTTTCTTCGGGCTGCCCGTTCTGCAGCGGCCTGAATTTGCTTCAGGTAGCCGATGTACTGGCTCTCGTTTGAGACATCTTTGATATCCATCTTGGCATGGAGTTTAATACTTGAGGCTGTGTTAGAGTTCAAACAGTAATTCAGAGTATACAGCTCGAGGTTTAAGTCCTCAGCCACTTCTTAAATAATGAGTTGACGGACCGCAGCTGAAAACAATAGACAGCCAAAAATGCCTCGTCAGGCCATCATGACGGTAGGCCTCGCACAGGTGACCGCATATTTGTGACCAATTGTGGCCAACGCTTTTGATCGTTCCGCCAACAGATTTGCGAGACATCACCCCTGTCGCCGTTTGCCCAATTCAAAGCTCAACAACCAGAGGTAACCCAACGAATTAATGATCTTTGGAGAACGGAATGACCCACCAACAGAAAACGAAACTATTGTTAGCAATAGTTCAAATTTTATTAAATAGATTTGAAATGTTTCTATTATACCTTGGCACTTCCAACAGCAAGCTAACACGTCCGACACGATGTTATCATCTGGTACCTTCAGTATATTTTTAAAACTTTCAACCTCTTTGTTAAACCTAGAGACAAATCTTGAATCAAGGTATGCCTAGAAAATCAAGCATATAGAAGCAGATTTGTAGAGTCCTGTCCTTCTTTTACTTCTTTAACTTTCGTGACATGAATTTCATACAAGATATCCCGCCCGATAGGCCAAGAAAGCTTCCTAAAGTCTGGTGGCTCCACGCAGTAATCTCTTTCGTCGCTTCATAATGCTACAATGGGATCTGCGATCAGGCGAGTCCATTGTTTGATAGTCGCGACGAAAATTGAGTAGGTCGGCATAAAGGACCATTGACTGAAACTGAAATGTGAGTACTGAACCTTCGAGGCTCGCTTGTGCTTGCGACTGCGGGGTATAAGATGGTCGGCCTCCCGCATGTGGTGAGGCCTCCTTCGCATATTCGACTGTACCCACGCACCTAATTCTCATAACTGTCAGACATGGTATACGTCTGGGTTGACGATCGGCGACTTACGTGGTTGTCTGTTATTAGCTAGATGTTATGAGGAGACAAAGTGTAATGGATGCCTAACGCCAAGGATATAGTCCTAGATGTATCTTGGCTGCGTCTCGATGACCAGGATGCCTGATTCTCACAATCATGCTAGGCATAGAATGGAACTTTCCAGTTGGTGGTGCGGCATTCTTGGTTATATACCTGCAGCTACAAACCATTGCTTTGCACATTACACAGAAACTGAAGTTCAAAACAAATTTCTAGTTACTCGGTTTAACCTACAATTATCGAACTTTCCATTCAAATCATGGTACACGGGTCTATCTCTTCCCAAATCTCCAATGATATTAGCGAACTGTCCACTACTTTATCGTCCAATGTCCAAGATCTGGGTCTCGCTCCCGGGCCAAAACACCCCCTGATATGTTTCATTTGCAATAGTCCCAGCCAACGAAAAACAACAAGATGTTCGAATCGCAACGGGAATGCAGGCCGTCCCTACGACAAGTGTACGAACTGTGGGAAGTTCTTAGGTTTTGTAGATGAAAGAGGCAATATTCCTAACAATCCACTATGTCACTGCGGCCGATCCAGCAAATCTCAGGTAACTGGTCAGAATAGTGGAAATCCTGGTGGTTGGCATTATGTTTGTAGGCTGGGCACCTGCAACTACTATGTTGTACGGACGAATCGGAATAATGAACAGATCAGACTTTCCGGGGACATGGTGGAGCAATTTGCAAGCCTGAAGCTGATATAAAGAAGAAGTTGAGCGTGCAAAGTTGAGGCTACATGTGGACAATAGAGGAGCGAAAGCATGAGACGTCAACTTCTTTTTCCCTCGGTTTTCATCTACCTCCTATGTATTTAATGAACTTTGATGGGTTTGAGTCTTAGTTTTGAGAGAGCAGCCTGGTCAGTGGAATAAAATAAATCACAGTGTGCCAAGCGCACCACAACTTCCAGGTTTTCGAGTCATCTTGAGCCGTGCGCTTCACCAAGACTCTCCAGGAAACCACAGCCCCTAACGCAAGGGGAAGACAAGCCACGATACCGGGCTTGAGATTCCAGAAGCTCGCACAAAGCACACTCCAGAAGGGCACGGAACAGGCGATGATGATGCGTGTTTGCAAGTCCCCGATCACCAGCGGCAGCGTCTTGCGGTCGCGGGCCTTGTCACCCTCCTGATCCTTGAGGTCCTGCACGCTCATCGTCGTGAGGATGATGCCGCTTATGACTGTTATCCATATCATTCCTTGCGCGCTCACGGTGTTCTCAGGTCCGATGCAAATCTTGAGAGACATGGTGTTGACAACTGCATAAGCCACTGCGATGATGCCGTCGCGGACGACCTCGTCACTGCCACAAAGATCGTTGTAGTAAAATGTCAAGACTTGCATGAGTAGTCCCTCGCTTCCCACACCCATGCTGTAGTTGCAAGCCAGTGCGATGGGCGAAACGAACAGAGCAGCTCGACGAGTCTGATCCGGGGTGATCATTCCTGATGGGATTGGCCGCCACGGCTTATTTATGCTGTCTTCCAGAACCGAAGCTGGTGAGCGTTGATTGGCAAAGTTGAACAAAAGAATTGTGAAGACGTTCGAGAGGATAACTTTTGGCAAACGGCCGAGTATGTCGATTGGATGCGAGTGAGGGCCATCGAGTAGTTCGTTATTGGAGAGAGCACCAGTCATGCCAAAGAGAATCCCAGGGGTGCTGAATGTAAAGATATCGCTCTTGACAAATGCCCAGAACACCCTGATTGCGTAGAAACGAGAGCGGTCTGGGATGCGAGCCTCGGAGGCTACGACTATCGGCGAGCCATGGGTATTCTTAGATCCGAAGGCTGTCTTCTCTTCCAATGGATGAAAGGCCGACGTCAGTTGGGCCATCGTACTGGTGGGGGTCATAATCGAATTGCTGTAAGGCTCGCAACTCGAAAGGACTCTGCCTATTGACTTCTCTGTGAAAGAAAGCTAATAAAGGTTTTGTTCGTGCCTGCGATGCAAGAACTGCTTTGAGAACGGAGAATTTTGGCAAAGATATAGCTTGGGGTGAAGACTCCAATACCAGCGAACGACAACTCAACAACGATAGGTGCGGCTTGTGCCATATATATATGACAACCTAGCTGCATGTCCTGACTTAGTCTCGACTCCATGGTTTCAAGGTCAGATTGGTGTAGCGTATTCAACGATATTGCGGCGTATTCATAGCGTATTGACAGCGTATTTGTAGCGTATCTGGGTTAAAATGCAGCGGCGCCGCCCCACCGCTAGTACTGTTTGGATCCACCGCATAAGCCTCCTCTGCGTATTTTACCTGTCTTCGCAAGAATCCACCTTGATGTAAGCCGCACGGCTTTTTACAAAAGCAAGGGATTATCATACTTGCGAAAATGCAAAGCAGATGTTATTTCTCCTTACCCATTCACGGCTAAAACTTCTTTTGATATCGTAAACTTCTATGGATCATTCTCACAATCTCGCGACTCCAGTTACAATGGTATCATTCGATCAGACAACCGCTTGGAATTTGTTCAGTTCTTACAATGGATCGATTTTCGAAACTGCGGCGACCTCTCGCGCCCTGACCGCCGTAGTCGCTGGACTTGCCGTCCACCACCTAATCCTGCGCAAAGGCGAATGGCATCTGAAGGCGCCCATCATCATTGAAACCTGGCTATGCTTTTTCCCAGTTCTCTACGGTCTTGAAACTTTGTGGGGGGTTGGGAGTAATATGGGAAACGCCATCAATGTCTTATACTTTATGTCAATACTCACCTTGTCGCTACTGATTAGTATTGTCGTATATCGGATTTTCTTCCATAGATTGAAGAGTTTCCCTGGTCCGAGACTGGCTGCGATTTCTAAGTTGTGGCACAGCGCCAACTGCGTCGGAGCGAAGAACCACCTGCTCTTGGAGCAGATGAGGAAGCAGTACGGAGATTTCGTGCGCACAGGTTGTTACCCACCTCCGATGAAAGCTATACCGGCTAATACGTTTTCTTGAATCTTCAGGCCCAAATGAGATAACCATATTTGATCCAGAGACGCTTGTAAAAATTGATGGACCCGGAAGTAAAACGCGCAAGTCTGATTTCTATGACTTCTTGTGGCCCGCAGCTGGTCTAGTCAACTTCCGGGACGTTCCTTTCCATGATGCACGCCGCAGGATCTGGATGCAAGCTGTCTCTGCCAAGAGTGTGTTACGGCCTTGGTTTGATCTTGCCCTTTGAAGTTGACTGCTGACCAATGCCCCGTACATAGACCTTCCTATCTACGAGTCCCAGATCGCTGACCATGCAGAGAAATGGGAAAAGCTCATCGCAACTCATGCTGCTAAAGCAATCGTGGTCCCGTTCAGAGATATGGCATACTGGTATGCATTCGACGTGATGGGTATGTTCATGCTGTCTGAATCCTTCGACATGATCAGCAGCAGCGGGAGCCATTGGGCCGTCGACAATCTCCGTCGTGCGATGAAGATTCTAGGGCCATGCCAAATGACGCCGTGGTTGGCACAGATAGGCTTCAAGTATCTGAAAGGATATTGGCTCGTGCGTGACTGGCACGCTACAGTGAACTGGTGCAGAGAGCGTCTGCAAGACCGTATCAAAGTAAGTTTCAGCCTACAACCTGATCAACGAGGGTTGTGACTAACCTTGGCCAGAACGACAACGGAGCCACGAATATCGCATCTTATTTGATATCTGACTCGATTTGTAATGACTCGGTAGAAAAAGACGAGAACCTTCTGACTGGCGAAGCAGTTGTTGGTATCATTGCAGGCAGGTTTGTGATATCAATATTCACACCCCTTAAGACAATACTGATCCTTTTCAGTGATACGACCGGCCCTACACTGACGATGGTGTTTTATCTGCTCGCCAAACATCCCGAACATCAGTCTAAACTATACGAAGAGCTCCAGCAAATCGATGTCACAGACCGAGAGGCATTGAAGAAATTACCGCATCTGAACGCCATCATTGATGAAACTATGCGCTGCTACCCTGCCATCATGACTGGAGGGAACAGGGACACTCCACCAGAAGGGATGGCGATAGCAGGACGTTTCATCCCAGGTGACGTGACGATTGTATCACCACGTTATAGTATTTTTCGATGTGAGTTATAACCTTCGGCAGAAAGTTGTTGTAAATGGACAAAAAAGCCCTGCTGACGTTTCTTTCTTAATTGCAGCTGAAAGATGTTACATCGACCCTCATGAGTTCATACCCGAGCGCTGGACCAGCAGACCCGACTTGGTCAAAGATAGCCGGTCCTTTCGGCCATTCGCATCTGGTATATATCCCGGTCCCGAACTGTTCACGATGACTGACTTGACATCAAAGGACGATATTCATGTGTTGGTAAAAGCCTAGCACTTACACAGCTTCGCGTAGTCACGGCCCTGTTCGTATCCAAGTTCCACTTTGCCTTTGCTCCAGGGGAGGACCCGGATTTGACCGTGAAGAGTATGAAGGATCAGTTCACTACAGCGCCTGGTCCGCTCAAGCTAGTATTTGAGTCAAGGAATTGACCTGTTCGTATTACAATAAACTCATCAATATCTAATATTAAAACTATTATTGAGAAGAAGGATGCCTTGCCTTGCCCTGAACCTCCTCTTCTCTCAAACTTGTGATAAGCTGAAACTACTCTACCTACAACTCGTCCATCAAACAATCTCTCTGAAGACGTTTACAGTCTTATTCTCCTCTGCCGGGATCCAACTTTTCTTTCTTTCCGCCTTTTCGTCTTAGTCTAACAGAAGGTATAGGCTGGCTACAAAATGCCCTCTTCGCTTCAATCCGGCTTTTCCCCCTTCTGCCAAGATCAAGAATTGACAACCACAAGCACATTTCTACAACAACCACAATAATGCGCCTACAGCTCGTCCCATACAATCGGGTAATCAATGGATAGGCTCTTGTAAGTATAGGGAATGTTTCTTATTTCTTCTGGCTTAATAGAATACAGGAGAGAAAACCGGAGTGCCCGGAGAAAATAAACTCCAATCTCATCGCCCCAAACGTCACCCCCACACGTTCTCAGCACCAAATATAACACGTAGACCTAGTTAGGGTAAGGCCATGTCTGCTGGCCTCGGTCCTTGCTCCTGTAAGGGCAATCAACGCTGTAAGAGGAAAACTGGACAGATTGACAGTAAGAGTCCAGAACCTGGACGCCCTTCCCCTTGCATCCGCGATTTTGCCAATATTTAACCAAGCAACCACTAAATAATGCATTAGTCACGCCGTAGCATAGAAAGACGAATATTGATGGTTTACGTACCTTCCTTCAACCCGAAGGGAACCGATGTTTGTCACTTCATGACAGATGTGAACGTTATCGCCTTGGAATGCCTGACGCTCAACAACCCTATCACATGATGGCCCAACGGAAGTGTAGACAACGGCATTGCCTCTGGCGCGAGCTTCAAGAGTCTGAGCCTCGGGTTCAATAGGCGTCGCTGAAGAGAGAGTGGCCAAAGACACAAAAAGGGCTAAAGCGGAGATCTTGATAGCGACCATGGTGGCGAGTTGCGTATAAGAATTGATTGACTTGAATAGTGTTGTAGATAAATGGTTGAGCTTGAAGATTTGATCAACATAATATAGAGAAGGATCTAGTGCAATTATATAGGTAAGTGTTCTGTAGCAAGTGTTGTTTGTAGCTAGCTGAACACCATAGACAATCTGGCCGCTTTACATTGTGAATACGCTTTACGCTGAAGATACGCAGATTGATTATAAGAAAGGGCTGGACGATGTCAATGATCTGCACAATACGCTTTGCGGGATAAGTAAATACGCATGTAAGCAGACGCACAGATGTTTCGATTGCAGGGATTGTGTGAACGAGGCAGGGCGGTGATATTTTAAGCGACAAGGAAACGAATATGTGGACCATTGGAGACCGAAAGCATGTCAGTTGGAATTTGATCTCAACTACTCGGTGGGAGAATGAGCGGGAAAATTGTCATATATCATCCTCAGATCCCAAGTCAAAAACCCAACGCATAGTCGCGATGAGTGTGTTTCAACTCCCCGCTTTCAACATGTTGCTCTAGTTCCCTGCCTGCTCCAAGACTTTCATCAAACCTCGCATCTTAAACCTCAAGTCGAATTATTTTTAGCGTTAACCCGTAGTGAATCCGCTAGCGCGCGGTTACAGGTGCTGTCACGGCCGTGCACCGTTTAGTTGCACGTGGATTTGTTTTTGTCAACTCACCCACTCTCGGACAAAGAAACCTAACCTTCACCTTCCTCATAAAGCGCGGCGTCGCATCGCACTGAACCAAAACATAGCAGGCGGCAAGATGACGGATAACGCATACGACCTGGAAAAGGCCCTATCAGCCATTGAGGACTCAGACCTGCGCTATCCTCAGAACTGGATTCTCGAGCGATACCTTGAACTGTCGACTGACCCTGATGCTTCGGCTCGGTATCTATTCCAAGAGCGCAAGAGAGGCGCCGGGATTCCCGACCTGAAACCATTTCTCACTAATTGGAACGAACTGGTTTCCTTTTGTGAGTCATATTCCCTGTCTTGTTCCTTGTGATTCACTTCTGATAGGGATCGGCAGATGGGTCCCAACAACGATCACCCAACAAAGAACTGGTCGACAAGGTTCATGCACGAGATGACGCCAGGTGCTGCATCACCGGATTGGAAGGTTCCTCTCTGGATCCCTTGATTGTGTCGCCACTTCCTTCCATCGATAAGTCTGTTACAAAGGTTAGTAGGACCAGGGCTATTTTTCCTATCGCCTATCGCGTTAGACCACTCCGCCATCCCGCCTTTTCCATTTGTTTTCCATGCCAACAGTGGCTAACAAGGTACTCCATCAGTTTCAATCCGAGATACTTGACGTCTTTCTAGGCCATGATGTGGCTCGAGAACTGCGAGACAACGGGACTCGTCCTGATGGCCCTCAAAACTATTGGCTAGTCCGCCAATCTGCCGCGGCAGCATTGTCACAGGGTTATATCAAGGTTCAGTGGACAACAGTCCCCGAAGTAAGTCTATCCATAAAGTGGCTACAGCCAATGTCCATGAAGATCTCTCTGACATCTACACAGTATACCGTCTCCCTGATCCTTATTGGCGGTCCCGACCGGCCCTCAATTCTGGACAAGATGACAACAATCCAGTGGTATACCTTTGAGGATCACTCTAAGTCCGGCATAGCCCTTCCGGATTCATCCCTGCTGGAGGCATGGGCAAGTTTTGCGGAGCCTGTACGGTGGAGTCTAGTTGCGAAAGACGTTGCTTCCAGACACCCGCAACCTCTACCAATCACCACTGCAGTCACTTCATTTATCCACCGACAATTATCGGGCTTCGCCGCCCTTGCGTTCTCGACAATCTGTCGACTACTGCCGCCTCCACTTAGAATGCAGATTTACTCTCACATGTGGCGTCTTGGTGCTCGTCTGTACGGGTCATCATCCAGTTTGAAAGTTCAACGGCTCCCCTTTGGCATGTATCTAAAGGAGGGTAGCCCAGAGCAGCACCGAGGGCTAGTCAACGAGTATGGTACTTTACAACAGCTGCGCAAACATACGACTGTACCTGTCCCTCGCCCTTTGGACTTGGTATCCGGCTCGGAAGCCACTTACTTGATCATGTCTCGAATTCCTGGACGACCTGCAGGCGCTTCCATTGACTCGTTTACCGAAATCCAGATGAACAGTTTTAAAAGGGACTTGCAACAATACCTACGACAGATTCGGGCAATGCCAAAGCAGGTAGCTCCTGATCACTCTATCTGCAATGCTGTTGGTGGTCCTTGCCACGATTTCCGTATTTCCGCTAGTCAACCCTGGGATGAAGAACAAGGGGACTTCTTCGGACCCTTCGTCGACGAGGACGAATTTAACAAGACTCTTCAGACGCGAGCACTTCCCAGCATTGCCCACACCTCCGGCCATGAGATTGTCTTTACACACGGGGACTTGAATCTGAGAAATGTCATGGTACAAAATGGTAGAATCTCCGGTATCATCGATTGGGAAAATGCTGGCTGGTTCCCAGACTACTGGGAATACACAAAGATACACTATGTTACCAAGCTTCATAAGCGGTGGTTGAAAGCTATGGATGAGGTCCTCTGCGAATTTGGGGATTTCAAAAGTGAGATGATACAGAGTCTCAGCTATGAGAGTACTGCATGTAAAGACAAGAAACTCCCCATCCTTTCCAGCTCTGTTCAGTGGAATTCCAAATATGAAAACGGCTCAGGTGGTAAGATATGGGTCGTCCAATGCATGCTAGGCAGCAGGACACCCCGCTTATTGGGGCGGTTTGACAAGATCAGACATCACCACCAGTCAATGGGCACCACGCTTATGCTTATTTTTATAGTTCTCTACTTAGTTACTTTGCAACATTGATGTGCAAGAGGTTTCATTAGGATAGCTCACGGTATATGTTTAGTCCTCCTTGTACCTAGGACTTGGAATCTGCTCAGTTATCATACTGCAAAAAGAATGTTTTAAATGGTGGATCGACGCTGTCAGTAGGGAAGGATGTCGAAAAGGCGAGTACCTCCATAAGTTTTACAGACCATGATCGAAAGGCACGTCACCTATCAGACATTTGAACATTCGAAAGAGAAATGGATGTACTATAGATCACCAACTGAATGGCTTCCACAAAACCCTCCAGTGAAACTCCCAGTAAGCTTTGAAGTAAGCAATGGCTCTCGCCCCCAAATACTCCGCCAAGAATCTGTCACTAGCCCCCAAATTACGCAGAGCTAGCCCTGTTGTACTTCCCAAGAATATTCATACCACGCAGCGAAATAACAAATGCAGCCAAGCAAACACTTTCCAGCACCATCACACCAAGTCCTGCAGCAAAGGTGTATGTCTGTATCACATCATCAGTACAAGTTTGGCTCAGTACATAAATTGATATCTTACCAATTCTGTGCATAAGCCCGCCCAGGGAATGTAACTCTGTCGTGAATTGTTCTGACAGGTCCAGGACCAGAGATCCCAGTGATTGTTGCGGAGAACCTCCTTGTCGACGATGAAGTAGATAGTCACGGCGATCCATCCAGCAATATTGATACCAGAGCTGACCAAGACTGCAACAGTGTGCATGGCTCCATCGCGCATTGACCGGAACTATTCCAATTAGACCATGTGATGTAAGCTTGAAGATATCCGATGACTTACAAAGCTGAGACGAGTAGCAAGAGCCAACACCTGAACAAAAGATGCAAACGCACCCATAGCTAGCATAAGCCACGTAGACAGCATATCAATGGTAGCCCATCTCGTCCTCATCCAACCATTCTCATCTCGATCCACAGAGTTATGCGTAGTCTTCCACACATTGACCGCATGGGCCAACAAACTAAGAATGCTCAAATTGACAAGAAGAATAAGAACACGCAGAGAAAGTCGGACAGTATCCAAACTCCCAGCAGACTTGGGCGGTGCACGACATTGCTTCAGAAGAGCCTGCTCGTCAGAAACATGTCTTGGTGCCTTTTCCTCTTCGACTTCATCATGAGGATCAAGACGGTTGGAGTATGACTCGTAGCCTGATGGCACGCTGAGATCCATGTTAAAGTGATGAGTAAAAACAAAGATAAAAATAAGCTTGATGAATAACCTTTTTTTAGCGGGACATGTTTCTACTTATGCCACGAGATGCATTCATGACCAAATTTTCGGGGTAAGAAGTTTTATCTAAGCTTACCAGGTCTCGAGCGCAGTCAGCCTCGCTTAGTTCCGACACCGCCTCCCTCGCCGGGGACTCGAAGGAAGCTTACCATCAGCCCTAAACCAAAGTACAGATCCTCTAATGTGATCCTTTCGGGAGAAATCTGACAGCAGGGATCTTCGTCTGAGGCTCTTATTGGGTAGAGTCGCGAAATAAGCGGCGCAGCTTCACTAGCTCGGCCAGCTCGGCTTGTTTACTTACCCAAAGTAGACTAGGTCTCCACTAATCGGCGACCTTGTCATTCATAGGTCTGCTATTCCTAGAGGGGCTGAGTGATCCTTCAACGGAGTAATTGGTCGGAAGTGGGAGCTGAGATACAGCTACTGAGATCACAGCATTATCATGGGATGAACTAGTGACTTTTTCACTGCCACACTAATTTAGTTTGATGGGAAAATTATGAAATTGCATGCAGTAGGGCTGACGGTCAGCGGTGAAGCACGTTGGGGTCTAAACATCAACAGCGCATCGTGCTGTGATGCCGGAGACGATGTGGATATAAGAGCATTGCCATCGCTGTCTAAAGTATCATTATTATCACTCACCATCACATCTTCATCACTCACCTCACTCATCAACTAATCACTCTCTTCAGTCATCTTATTACAATAACATCTTGGACTTTATCCATTAATACTTCTTCCACAACCATCAACATGCAGTTCCTATCAATGCTCCTCCTCGCCGGCTCAGCTCTCGCAGCTCCCAGCGCCCCTTCATCCCACCAATCCCGCGCCGCAGCCAGCATCGATGACATGCTCCCACCCATCGTACCCATCAACACAAGAAGTGGTGACCGGGACCTCATCTCCAAGATCATCACCGCCCCCACCCAAGTCGAGCGTCTCAAGCTCCTCGACCAGCCCGGTGACTTCATCTTCGACTTCAAGGCCGCCACCGGCGCTGGAGAATCCAAGGGCAAGGGTGGACGCTCCGTCTCTGCTACTGCCCTCACCATGCCTGCTCTTATCGGCAACGGCGCTTCCATGACCGTTGCTTTCCTGGGTCCTTGTGGCATGAACACTGCCCATGTGCACAACCGCGCTACTGAGCTTAACATCATTGTCAAGGGCCGTCTTGTTACCAACTTTGTCACTGAGAACGGTCAGAAGCCTGTTGCCAACACTATGGATACTTTCCAGATGGCTGTCTTTCCCCAGGGCGCTATTCACCAGGAGTTCAACCCTGACTGTGAAGATGCTGTCTTTGTCGCTGCTTTCGACAACGTTGACCCTGGTGTCAACCAGATCGCCCAGAACTTCTTTTCTCTGAATGGCGATGTTGTTTCTGCTACTCTGGGTGGTGTTCAGACTATTGATGGCAAGGACATTGAGTCTTTCCGCGAGCACATCCCTGCCAACATTGCTCTTGGTATTGATGCTTGTCTTAACAAGTGTGGTATCAAGAGAAACGCTAAGCGCGACTTGAACGAGCTATTGAACTAAACGGGATATGGATATGATCATCTGGCGCATGGGTATAGAATGGCAGGATAAATTGCGTGTATATACTTGGATTCTTGTTGATACTTAGATTGTTTCTACTTTAGCTTGTTTTGCTTTTCAAATTTAGACTTTTTCAAATTCACCTCGCTGTTCGACGTGTGGTCAACTCTGCTTTATCATAACTTTGTTCTGGAACTTTCTTCCTCATCCAATAAATATCATCCAGGGCTTGACATACCCTAAGTTAAGCTTTTAACATGACCGTACCACACTAATCTGCCACGTCTCTCACATCCTGTCTTCATCTTCACTTCTACCTCTCCATATCCGATCACTTTACCTTGCTAGCTACCACCCATCCCGCAGCTATGGCTCTCCCAATTATTCACATCAACGGCTACCCAGGCACAGGAAAACTCACCATCGCCCGGAAACTAGTCGAAGTTCTATCCCACTGCAATGCAAAGCTCGTCCATAACCACCTCCTCATCGACCCAGTCGACGCCATCCTCCCCCGCTCCAGCCCAGAGTATCAACCCGCGCGCCGCGCCCTTCGATCCGTCATTTTCGACGCTATAGCCAAATCACCCGATACAAAAAACTCCATCCATGTCTTCACCGACTTTCAATCCAACGACTTTATCGGTCGCGGTGTTATGGAGGAGTACATCAACCTGGCCAATCGTCACAAGGCTTTCCTTGTACCCATCACCTTGTCCTGTAGCAGGGAAGAAAACCTACGTCGATTGGGCTCTTACGAGAGGGGTTTCCATGGGAAACTTACTGAACCGCTAGTTGTCGAACATTTGCGAAAGTCTAGCGAGCTTTATCAGTGGTCGGAGGGTCAACCTTTGCATCTGAAGCTTGATGTTACGGAGTTGACTGTTGCCGAGGCTGTGCTCGCCATAGTTGAGCACCTTGGGGTAAACCATTGTCTCCCACCCCCATGTTGATGGTAGAACACCACCAGCTAACGAATTCCTATTGCCATTGGATGGAGTCTCGATTTCCCGATCCGGAATGTGAAGATCGTTTCACAACTGGAAGCACGAAGAACGTTGGCGACAGCTTCACGACGACCTGTTGGATAACCGCTGCGATTATCCGACTTCAAAACTACGGTCATGCGACAGCCTGATCAATCTATCTTTGTGGTTCTATCAGCTTTCACGATTGTTGATAACACCTGGTGTCCGACATGTCTTACCCTGGACACGCGAAAGCCGCATGGTGTCAGCAAGTGTGTGGAATATTTCTTCACTGGAAGCTGTGGGCCTACTGTACACTTCGCGGGGTTTAGGTACGTTAAAGAGATACCTTTCCCCATAACCTCCCCGGGCAGTTCTTCAGACCCAGTTACTTCCGATACGTTCATTATCAATTAGTCTGTCTTGATAGACCTTGAAATATTCTTTTCATAATTTGTGAGTCTTTTCCTACTTGTCCCCATGTGTCCCGCCTCTAATACTTCCCTTGCCTTTGTATGTACCGGCCTATCTGAAAGTACCTCTCATCTCGGCTGCAACAGTAAAGCGGAGACATCTTCGTCCACCAATCGCCATTCGCAAAACCCTCAGCGCTGATCCCTCGGCGTTCCGCTCTCCTCATCTCCTTGGCAATTCCGCAGTTTGAGAACCTTGATGGCCGCACCTATCTCTAAAAGACCAGCAGACACGCTCAATCCGCGAGCGCCTAGCATGAACGTCCAAAGTATAAGTGACAAGACCCAGCACCGCGCCTGCGACCCATGTAGTCAGTCTCTTTCCTCTCTCATTTGTAAGCATCAGCTGATGACGTGTTTCAGGGAAACGCAAGGTCAGATGTTCACGGCATACGCCTCTATGTGAACGATGTTCTCACTTCGCTTTGACATGCGAGTATTCGCCTATGAGAGCTATAGGCCGTCCGAAAAGAGGACGGTCACTGAGGTATGGCGCTGGAAGTACTGGTGTGGCATCAATGTCGCCTGAGACAGGAAACTTTGCTGGTGTCATGAATCAATTCTTTGACGACCTGGGTAATTCGTCGTTGCCTTCCTTCGATATGGACTTCTCGACAGACCAAGACGCTGTATCAGGAGGGCCACCATTGCTACCCGATATCTTCAATAACGCGTCCACGACACAGGATCACAACAACGTTAACCAGTCCCCAGAAGCTACAATCAGAGATAAGCCAGTGGATGCAACGACCCCATCACGGAATATTGAGAGCGCAACAACACCTTCTCAGAAGTGTTCGTGTATTGAGTTAGTCAATCAGCATTTTTCGGATATAGAAAGTTCCCTCGAGACATTCCAAACCCTCAAAATCCTGAAACGGTCGCTGGTGTCAGCGAGGACAATCCTGGAGTGTACCATCTGCTTCCAATCCATCAAGAGCCCACGCACATCACGCAACGTTTACCTACTAGGCTCTCTTTTATCCAGCATCGGCTCATCCTACGGCGACTTCTTCTACACCCAGAAGCAACAAGCTCTGGCTTCTGGTACACCGATCCAGCTTTACATAGGGAAACAGCCTGATAGTGGAGATATGGTTGAGGTTTCTCTCGAGGGACCTAGTTATGTGGCGTTCCTGCAAGCAAGTCTCAAGGGAGAGTTGGATTGTCTTGTGCAGTTAGGAGATGAATTGGCGGCGAGACAGAGTCAGTCACATACCGAAGGCCATGAGAACTGCGAAACTGGGGCGAGTTGTTCAAATACTGAGTCACTTACGATAACCAAGCATCCCACCGAGGTGTGTCCAAAGGAAGTCGATATGACAATGGCTTGCGCGTGCTTTAGAACTGTTGATCAGGTCAGGGCTGCGATAGCAGAGGCACAAAGGATCATTGCAGGTTGAGCTACCGGGGGCTTAAAAAGTTGGAACTTATTACGAGCTACTATTATACCCATCGTCTAGCATTGGAATTTCGAATATCATGTCAACTTCTTTACTGATTTATTGCGCTCTTGTGTATGTGAAGTCTAGGATAGTGAGCGCAAACAGCGGAAGCGCGGCGCGGAAACGGGGCGCGGGGGACTTTCAACAGCGGCAGTGGAGCCATCCGCGGAACACTCAGTTTCATGATATATCACGTCCCGACTGCGTGTTACCACTTCTTTTACATGAAATATTTTTATTCCTAGGCAAACCATCTTTAAAACCCCACATCATTTCTGAATACCTTATTATCCCAGGTATACTTTTATGACCATGGGTGCATCATGTTGTGGATCGAAGTCTGAGCATGTAAATGCCAGCTCGGACCAACACAACCACGCACACGAACCCTCCACTGCCGAGCATGACGACCATCATCATGGTGAAGAGCATGGAGGCTGCTGCCCAGACGATTCTGATGTCTCCAGCATGACCTCGACCTGTTGCGGCAGCGAAGAACACTGTAGTGGTGGGTTCATCCAAACAAAAGCCTGAAGCTCACTTGTTCTTACTCCCATCCCTAGAAAAATGCATTGAAGCGATTGCTGCAGTCGAGTGCAAGAAAGCTTGCGACGAAGATCCGAATCACGACGAGCACGAACCTGGTCACCACAACTCCGAAACTGCTTGCGGTACACATCTCGAAGCTGCATTCGACCAGTATAGCAGTTATCTCGAACAGATCCGTTGTATCTGCCGAAGCGCGATCGAGCAGGGGATTACGTCCCTTGAGACGTGCTGTATGAGCACCCGATCGAACACCAGCCAGGCCAAGCCAGAGCATAAACATGCACACAATCACGCGAACAAGAGTATAGTTCCTGCTGTCACAACCTCCAAGACTGAGGTTGATATCGAACACGGAGTGAATATCGAAACAATCGGCTTCTTGGTAAGCGGTATGGACTGCACCTCATGCGCAGACAAGTTGATGCGTATATTTGCCAATACGGCGGGCGTGTCCAACGCTCAGGTCAACTTTGTCATGGGCAAAGGAGAATTCACCGTCAACAACTCTATCACCAATGCGGAAACAGTCCTGAGCTTTGTATCCGGCGCAAGTGGATTCGTGCTGAAAAAATCATCGGCGGCAATTACTTTCTTGATGTCTTGGCCTCACCGAAGCATTTTATCGAGAACTCGCCTCGAGGCGTCACCGACGTGCAGGCTCTTGACAAGAAGACAGTTCGTCTCTCATACGAACCAACAACTATCGGTGCTCGAGACTTGATGGAACAGATCAAAGATCGGTGCAATGGTCTCGCAGAGCCTCGTGGAGACGCTCAGCTTGAGAACAGCCGCCGCCGTCTCTGGGATCAACTTACAAAGACCCTCCTAGCGGCCGCTTTTACTATCCCTGTCGCAGTAGTATCCTGGAGCGAAGATCTGGTGGACGACAAGACCGAGGGTATCATTGGATTGACCCTTGGTACACTTGTCCAAGCTATCGCTATCCCGGAGTTCTATCGTCCAGCTCTCGCTGCTCTTTGGTACAGTCGAACTGTCGAGATGGACATGCTCGTTGTCATCAGCATCACGGCAGCTTACGTCTACTCTATCGTGGCTTTCAGCTTTGAGATGGCTGGCAATCCTCTTGATGAAGGTCAATTCTTTGAGACTAGCACCATGCTCATCACTCTTATTCTAGCTGGTCGATTGATCGCCGCCTTTGCACGTGTTCAAGCGGTCTCTGCTGTATCCCTTCGGTCGAAGCAGAACATCGCAGCTGTACTTATTACCAAGGAAGGTGATACCGAGATTGACGCTCGTCTTCTTCAGTATGGAGATGTCTTCAAGGTTCTGCCTCATTCCCGAGTACCCACTGATGGTATCGTCATCTCTGGCAAGACCGAAGTTGACGAGTCCATGCTGACAGGGGAAGCACTACCCGTGGTGAAGCAAAAGGGTAGTGACTTAATCGCTGGCACTGTAAATGGCGACGGTACTGTCACTGCTCAATTGACGCGTCTTCCTGGCAAAAACACAGTCACTGACATTGCGCAACTCGTCGAGGAAGCTGCCAATTCGACTCCGAAGATTCAAGATCTAGCTAACAAGGTCGCTGGTTGGTTCGTCCCAGCCATGGGCGCCATCGCCGTTCTCGTTCTTGTGATCTGGGTCGCGTGCGGTATGGAACTTCTTGACTACAGCGCTGGAAAGAGTGTTGGCAATGCCATCACCTTTGCTGTAGCTACCCTCGCAGTCGCATGTCCTTGCGCGCTTGGACTTGCTGTACCCATGGTGCTTGTTGTCGCAGGGGGAATTGCCGCTCGCGGTGGTGTCATCATCAAGTCTGCGGACACCACCGAAGGAGCTCGCAAGACTACTGATGTTGTCTTTGACAAGACTGGTACGATCACTGAGACCGAGCTCGCCGTGACTGAACAGGTCAATTTGAATGGGGACTTGTCTGATAACCTCGCTTTGGCAAAAGCTCTCGTTTCTGGTAGTAAACATCCTGTCTCTGCCGCTATTGAGAAGTATCTCACCGTCAAGGCTATGCCTGAGGTAGTAAACGTCCATGCTATACCTGGCGCTGGAGTTGAGGCGGATTACCTTGATTCGACTCTCAGAGTAGGCAATGCTCGTTGGACTCAAGCTGAGAAGCTGGAAGATGTGTCGCGTCTTCAGCATAGTGGTCTCACCACACTTGTTGTAACACGCGATTCTATCCCCCTCATCGTCTTTGGGCTCTCATCCCAAATCCGCCCAGAGGCAGTACAGGTCATACGTGAGCTCAAGTCCCGCAATATCACCGTTCATCTCGTCTCAGGTGACCAGAAAAAGGCTGTCCAGGCTGTTGCAGCTTCCGTTGGTATCTCACCAGACAATGTTATCGGTGAGCGTACTCCGCCTGAGAAGAGAGACTACGTCGCTGCTCTGATGGACCAAGGAAAACGAGTGATCTTCTGTGGCGATGGAACAAATGATGCCATCGCTGTTGCTCAAGCAAACGTTGGTGTCCAAATGGGCAGCACCAGCGACGTGACCCAAGACGCGGCGGATGTTGTTCTGTTGAACGGTCTGGAAGGTATCCCGTTCCTGCTTGACATCAGCAAGGTTGGGTTCCAACGCATGTACTTTAATTTTGTTTGGTCAGCTGTCTACAATATTTTGGCCATTACAATGGCTAGTGGTGCTTGGGTCAAGTTTCGCATTCCGCCTCGGTATGCTGGTTTGGGCGAGATGGTTAGCGTTGTTCCTGTGGTCCTGGCTGCGAACTCTATGTTCTTTGCTAGATACTTCAAGTTGAGAGCTTGATAGGTGTGGCAGTCTTTTGGGATGAACTTTTCAATACTACTGTTATAGCCCGGGGTATTATTTCCAATTTGCAGCTTCAATTGAACTTCGCCTCGCTTCCATTTTCAAGCAAACATGTTTACTTGATGTCCAGTCATAGAGTTGTCATTTTGCCGAATAATTGAAGCGGGCTGGAAAAGAGCTTATCCAAGCCCTGTATCGTGGCTGTTAGTGCATGCACCCAATTTGTGAGCAAACCTTATCATGTTAAGAGATAACGTTATGCGCCCCACGACGTCATTGTGGTTCCTTTGACGTCTTTGATCTCTCAGCAGAAAGGGCTGGGAGATTCTACGAGGAATACCATATAAGTGCTTCAAACGCAGCAATAATCGATCAATTGAATCAAGACAACTTAAACATATCGACACAATGGCATCCAAGAACGTTTTCATGTATGTCTCCTCTGCAATTGAGTCTCAATTGACTAACAAAGTCCAGCACTGGTACCACCGGTTACATCGGCGGTGATGCATTCTACGCATTGACCAAGGCCCAGCCAAGCTGGAAGTACACCATCTTGGTCCGAAGCGAAGATAAGGGAAAGGAAGTTCAGAAACAATATCCCGATGCGAAATTGGCAATTGGATCCTTGGATGACTCTGAGGTTATCAAGAAGGCCGCTTCCGAGGCTGATATTGTTATTCGTGAGTTCGTAAGCTCTTGAAGCGAATCCAAATACTGACGGCGGTAGATACCGCTGAGAGTTCCGATCACCAAGGCGCTGCACGCGCCATCGGAGCAGGTCTACAATCTACCCACTCCGCCTCCAGCCCCGGCTACTGGATTCACATCAGTGGCACGGGCATTCTCTGCTGGCATGACATGGACAACAAACGCTATGGCGAGGGTCCCCTCCCTGAACAATCTTATGATGATCTCGAGGGCGTTGACAAGGTCACATCCCTCCCCGACACTGCATTCCATCGCGACGTCGACAAGATCGTTATCGAAGAAGCAGCTAAGGACACTTCCGCTGTAAAGGTTGCCATTGTCTGTCCTCCTACTATTTACGGCACAGGTCGCGGACCTTCGAACCAACGAAGTCGCCAAATCCCAGGTCTCGCAGAAACAACCCTGGAAAAGGGCTTTGGACCCATCATTGGCGCCGGAAAGACGGAATGGGATAACGTCCACGTGCACGATCTCTCCAGTCTAATCGTGCTTCTCTCCCAACGCGCAGCATCCTCTTCCAAAGAGAACGATGAAGAGATCTGGGGTCCTAAAGGTTACTTCTTCGCTGAAAATGGTACCCATAAGTGGAGCGAGATTTCTACCCTGATTGCCAAGGAGGCCAAGAGCAAAGGTCTTATCAAGAGTGATGAGACCAAGGTGCTGGATGTTGATGAAGCCCAGGAGAAGTTGGGATTCCAGGCTCTTTCTTGGGGATTGAACAGTCGTGGTGATGCGAAGAGGGCGAGGAAGTTTTTGGGATGGAAGCCAGAATGTGAGAGCTTGGAGGAGTGGATTCCTGAATGTGTTCAGGTTGAGGCGAAGAGACTTAACAAAAATTAGATATATAAAGATTTCTAGAACTTAGTGACATAAATTATTGGCTTCACTGGATTTGCTTCTTCTAGTGTCAAATGCGATAAACGCAGCATGTTTGTGAATCAGGGAGTGTCGGTGCGTCGTTGATAATCCACATCTCAGAAAGTTTTAAATTATGTGTTGCTATCTGCGTCAAAATTGATCCCGACAAACACAAAAAAGGCAAAGGAATTAATCTTCATGAGATTCCGAAAAGTTTTTAGCAATAAGAAAGTGTACTGTAGCAAGCCAATTGGAAATGTTTTGTCGCGTGGCGACTGAGATATCGCGACGCGATTAAGGTTACCCTACAAGTAGCTCAGAGCACAACCTCGCATTGAAGGTGAACCTGGCAAGCCTGGTATCACTTGTGCTGATCAGATGACCAGATCAAGTCTCCATGTGACTTTACTATGATCATGGTCTTATTTCATATACGCGTATCAATTCGACCTGATCTGATAACTATGACCGGGCCCCGGACGAAGGCCACCCGATCCTTCTCCCGGCCCCCGTCACCAACAGCTTTCGGCTCCGGTTCCCCCGAGACGCCACTCTCGTGTGCGGGGAACACTTAACCGAGCCTAGTAACGTTCACATCCGGGGTAGATCTGGGGTAATTCGCATCGGGCATCGGGACAATCAACTAAACACGGCAATTCTGGGGGAAAATCTTGGCTTTTGTGCTTGTTTCTGGTACGAGCGCTTCGGAAGGAACCGAGTCACTCCAGATATAAAGATGGTGGAGACACTGTCAATCATCTTTGCTGTAGAGTCACGGTAACTCTTCAATTGACACCGAACACCATGACTTCGAAGCAGGGCACCGAAGAAGCGCACATTCAAGATGCCGAGTCGAACGACTTTCAAGGTCTTGTTCTCGCAGACGTAATTCCTAAGGATCGTCCGGCGTGGTACAAGGATTGGACGCTATGGAAGTTGAACTTGTTGCTTTTGAGTGGTCTTTTGACGCAGACTGCCACTGGCTTTGACGCAAGTAAGTGCCTCTAAACCTGAAGAAAATAACTGGTTACTAACGATATAGGTATGCTCAATGGAGCTCAGTCCCTTCCACAATGGCAGTCCTACTTCGGCGAACCGAAAGGAACCCGTCTCGGAGCCATGACGTTCGGTCCCAACGGTGGTGTCCTCATCTCGATTCTTATCTCTTCTCAACTTTGCGACTGGCTCGGTCGACGAATTCCCATCCTTGGCGGCAGTCTCACCATTATCGTCGGCGCCATCGTTCAAACTTGCTCCTACAACTACGGCATGTTCGTCGCCTCGCGCTTCATCATCGGATTCGGTCTCGGAATTGTGTCGACTGCTGCACCGCCTTTACTATCCGAGGTTACATATCCTACACACCGTGGAAAAGTTGTCAGCTTCATGATGGTTTCCTGGCCTCTGGGTGCTATCATTGCTGCTTGGGTTACGTATGGAAGCTTTCAGATGCAGAGTTCCTGGGCGTGGAGATTGCCTAGCCTTCTACAGGCCAGTTTCTCAGTCATTCAAGCTTCGCTCGTCATGTTCGCGCCTGAATCGCCGCGATGGTTGATCTACAAGGGACGATACAAGGAAGCACAGGATATTCTTGTCAAATGGCACGGCTATGGCGATCCCAACTCGCGGCTCGCACGTTTCGAAATGGCCGAGATTACAGCGACTCTCGAGATCGAGAAAGTCCAGCAGAAGTCCCGATGGGCTGAGTGGGTCTCAACAAAGGGTAACTGGCACCGATTCTTCCTCGCGCTCTACATCCCCGCTATGCTGCAATGGTCCGGCAACGCTTTGACTTCATACTACCTCGCCAAGGTCCTCAACTCGATCAACATCACCGACCACAAAACCCAGCTTCTTTTGAACGGCGGTCTTCAAATGTGGGGTTTTGCTTCAGCCGTTGTCTTTGCTACGCTGGTTGATAGATTTGGTCGTCGATCCCTTTTCTTGCTTGGTATGTCTGGTATGGGCGCTTCCTACATCATCTGGACAATTTGCTCCGCAAGAAACCAACAAGAGAATTTTGAGCACATTGGCTTCGCCGGAGCAGTCCTCGCCATGATCTTCGTCTTCTCATTCTTCTACCACGCCATCTCGCCCATCGGCGCGACATACATCATGGAAGCAACACCATACTCGCTCCGCGCGAAAGCATCCATGCTGTACCAACTTACCGGTAACTTAGCTGGTGTGTACAACGCTTTTGCGAACCCTGTTGCTATGGAAGCTATTTCGTGGAAGTACTACATTGTGTGGTGTGTAGCTATCGCGATTCATTTGACCTTGATCTTCTTCTTCTTTCCTGAGACAAAGGGACATTCGCTTGAAGAGGTGGCGGAGATTTTTGATGGACCGGATGCGCTTGTTGGAGCTAATGCTATTGGGCAGAAGAAGGTTGATGATATGGCGATGCATTAGGAAGGTCTTACAGGCACGTGATGAGTCAGCACTAGTGTAGATTTGAGAGAGGTTGAGAAATAATGAAAATAACTTCAACTTTACATACAAACGCCCGACATGGAGAGTCTTCCAGTGACGTCGGGACTCCGCATTTGGGGTACAATTTGTATTTACCTGTTCACTTTCTCATCGACAGTCGTCTTCACCCGCCAAAATGCTATCTTGTTCCGACTCACGGCAATCGCCATCCTGTGCTACCTTAATTACGTCTTCCATCTTGCCATTCTCGAGACATCGATGACCACCACTCAGAAATGCGCGGTCTGTAACATGAGCTGGGGTTTTTGGGTCAGTGGTGCCGAGCAACTTCTTCTCTCCCACTTTGACGCCGAGGACCTTATCGATAAGTCCGAGGGTCGCGTCAGCAACCTCACACTGCTCTTCCGAGGAGTGAAACTATACTTCAACCTACGTCGTGTTGGTGTTCGAGGCGATGTATCTATGAGAAGACGGAAATCTCAAACTCGAGCTCAGTTGTTGAGATCCAAGATGATCGAGCTTCTTGGTCTCTATCTTACCTTGGATGTCGCATTGAACGCACCACTCCCTGAAGGACACTTGGTCACCCGAGACAAAGAGACGCTTTTCAGCCTTTCAAACCTGACAGTTGAAGATCTAAGCTTTCGCTTTGCCGGTACCTTCGGATATTGGCTGTTGTCATTCGTCTGTAATCGCTTCAACAATGCCTGCGCAGCTATCGCTTCTCTCGCGCTGGGACTAAGTCAGCCCAATGAATGGCCATCTTTGAACGGGCCTATTAGTGCTTGTTATACCGTTCGAGGATTCTGGGGGTAAGTAGAACACTACCGTCATTGTAAAACCTATGCTAATGTGACACGTAGTACCTTCTGGCATCGACTCTACCGGAGACAACTCACCGGTTGGGGAGACTTCATCCCGGACAAGATCCTCAGGTTGCGCCGCGGTACCTTGCTGTCGAGATACAGCCGTCTCACTCTAGCCTTTTTGTTGTCTGGTCTGATGCACCATCCCATGGTCTCTGTCTACAGGCTGGGTGCTGAAGACATGTGGTCTTGTGAGAAGTTCTTTTTGTTGCAGGCATTTGGAGTCATGGTTGAGGACGCTGTGCAAGGGATGACCCGACAACTCGCTATACCAAGACCAATGCGCCGTTTTGTTGGATATACGTGGGTTGTTGTCTTTCTGGTTTGGTCGACGCCAGTATGGATGTTCCCACCGATGCGTCAAGGGGATTCAGGGCAGATGGTACCTTTCAGTCTTGTTAGCCTTCTCAAGTAAAATAAGCTGGAAACAGGCTTTCATATAAAGATATTTCACTGCCTCTATATAGACATAGACTTAGATTCCAGTCATGACAGCCAGTATGATAGCTGTCAACCTTTCTGTCAACATTCCAGCATTTTGCTGCTCAACCAAGTTCTCAACAAGACTCGACCACTCAAGATCTTGGCCAATACCAAAACATGAGGGCGCCAGGTATATCAGCCAAAGGATTCCCTTCTCCACTATTCGCACTCCCAAACTGCTCCTTAAAACCACACTTGATATAAAACTCCTCCGTCCCCTCAACGGCGGCCAACGAGGCACAAACATTCTCTTCTTGTGCCTTCTCCAACCCCCACTGGACAAGCTTTCTCCCTACTCCCTTCCCGTGGAAGTCTGGACGTATAGCCAGTGTAGCAAGGTACCATGATTCAGCGCGCTTGCCGCTCCAGATGCTGTCGAAGCACGGGTATGCGCGTTCAACGACGTCTTCTTGGGCTGGGTCGGCGGCGCGGTTGGGATAGAGACGGGCGTGGACGCTCATTCCGAGTGACGAAAGAGGTTTGAGGAGGTTTCCTGGTGGGTTAGATGGGCTCATGAAAACTGAAATTGACTTAACTCACGAGGATCCAAGGTTGAGCATTCGAGCTTTTTTCCTCCATCACCCAACCGTTCCCATTGGGCGATACCGATGATAGTCTCTTTGCCGCTGTCGTCTTTGGAAACGGCAACTATCAAGCGCCAGCGGTAGTCCCAGAAGACAACTCGGGCGCGACGAAGCCAGTAAAGATCGACATCTTCAGGGTATTGTTCACGATGGGGATGGATGAGGTCACCGAAGAGAACATCCTTCCAAAAGGCTCTCGACATTACTCGAGCTACTTCTGGAAGCTCTGAGTAGTGTGCATCGCGCAGTGTGATTCCAAACATGATGACCTGTGTGTGAGAGATCAACAGGATGTGATATTGGCTGAGCGTGCAGATCAAGGGTTCTTAAATGTCTTGCCCTCATAGCCGGGGACCAATTGGTCCGGCTCTGACCCTTGCTAAACGCTGCGTGTGCTCGGTCGTATGGCGTGGTGTCTGCAGGCCAGGAAGTGTTTCACGCCTTGACTTTGCAGAATGACTCCACCCATTACACCCTCGATCAAGACTCAACCAACAGTCATTTCGCGACCAATGAGGTCCCATGATGGTACCCTCACCGGAATCCTAGCTCAAGCCAAACCGTTAGTTCATGATGCGAGGTATAAGCATAAGCGGTGACAGTGACTCATTGTATGTTCTACCCACACCAATGGTGGCCGCTGATATTTCAAACTAACTATTTTATGCAACGGATCCTGAACTAAATTACGTATCTTCGCCTCCTTTATTATTAGGCGAACTTTTCCATCGATTCCCTTCTCACTGCTCTAGCTTGCGGACGTAAGCCACAGGCCCCTCATATCGGTGCCTTCCGTACAAAAAGTAGTAAACAAAACTAAACAAGATCAAGGCCAAAAACATGACAATACTCCAGTTCATCTCAGCAGGTGAAGGGTTGGGATTACCAGGCATGAATGCCAGCACGAAGATAACAACGAGAAATGCTTCAGAAGCAATGTTGATGGGTAGACCCCATCGACCGAGGCTGAGCTTGGCGGGAAGAAGCTCACGCTTCGTGCATCTTCGCCAGATCATACAACCAATTGAGACCATACAGCTGGAGAGAAGTCCAGTTGTACCGAGAGAGGTAATTGAGTTCAATGCGACAGGCGATCCAATGTTGATGAGCGCCAAGACACCCGAGACGAAAAAGGTTGTGATGATAGCGTTGACAGGGACGTCCCATCCTGCTGGAACTCTAGAGAACCACGTATCGAAAGGGACAGCATGGTCTCTCGCAAAAGCATAAAGCTGTCGCGAGGCTGTAGCAACCATAGTCAAGTTCGAAAAGACAGTCATGGCAACAATCCAGAACGACATAGCGGTAGCGCTGCTAGCTGACTTTGTCGAGTTGAGAAAGACCTGCATGAAAGGCTGTCCGGTCGGCGAGGAGATGACCTGCTCCAGATCACCGATGCAGAAGCAGTACGTGATTACCATGATCCAACCAAAAAGACCGTTGAAGACAGTGGTCGCGATCATGGTGCGGGGAATGGTGCGTCCCGCGTCGCGGACTTCTTCCGACATGTGCACAGCGGCATCAGCGCCAAGAAGAGGAAGTACACCAGCGAGAATACCCACGAGGGCAGAACCTCCAAGACTTCCCCAGCCCCCGCGGTCGCTGAACTGTGTGAAGACATCTTTGGCATCAGCATGAGGCGAGAGAACCCACAGCGTGACCAGCACACCGAAGAAGGCAAAAACGTGCACGACCAGGATACAAGCCTCGACCAAAGGAAGCTTTCTGGCGAGGAAGGTATTGAACAGTACCGACATTCCAGCAATGGCGATTGTTAGAAGAGTACCGTGCCATCCCTTTGGTTCGTAGCTTGGGTTATTCATAACAATAAGACCCTGGATTTGTGTACCGCCGATGAAAGAGGATCCAGCACAGGCACCTTGCCAGCCTAGAACACACATCCAGCCCATGAGGTAGCTGATGGGCTTTTGGTATTCTGGCGGTGCGAATTCAGATACCCAGTGGTATTGACCTCCGATCGTAGGGGCCCTGGAGAGGAATAGTCAGTTGTGAAGTAATTGAGAGGGGTCATTCGACTTACATGGAGGCCATCTCTGCCATTGAGATGTTGACGAAGATGAAGCCGATCCAACAGATGAAGAACATCCAGATTAGACCGGCTGTACCACCGTTGACGAGACCAATCGTTGAGACACTAGGAAATTAGCAATTGATCAACATTAATCACGCTATGACTTACCTGAGAGAGTATTCCCATGATGCCATGAGAATCATGGAAAAGCCAAAGATGGACAAGAAGCGAAAGTTTCTCTGCAATTCCTGTTAGATCTGGTAGAGCGCTCAGATGATCGCACGAACCGTCAGATCTTGGGTCTTGCCCATGCGGTACATGTCCAGCCTATCGGCCGCAGTACCCTTCTTCTCATCAACATTGTCGCTGTCACTAAGTTGAGGCGTATCATGTACGTCCACAAACTTTTTGTCGTCGTTGCCCGACATCTTGACGGTTATCTCGACTCAAACACGAAGCCGATTGAAGAAACAAGATGAGTGAAAAAGCACAACGAAAAACAGAGAAGATCGAAGGATAAAAAGGATTCAAGATCGGCAGATAAAAAAACGCAGGAGGGCGGCGCAAGATAATTCTTCTTTCCTTCCGATTGCTCTGTTGGTTCAAGGCATGCATGTATTACCCTGTCTCATGTTGTACTGAGCAGGGATATCAACCAACAGCCAAACCCCCTTGAGCCTAGACCAGCGGGAACCAATCGTGCCGTCCCGGTACTCGGGCAGTTTATCCCTATTGATCATCGTTTAGTGCCAACTCTATCCATTGTCGCCAGTTGATATCAGATCATTTTCTTGGATCTGAATTTTGACAATAAGATCCTGCCCCCTTCTGTCAACGGAGATAGCTCCCTTGTTTCACTACCACCAACAAAATGAGGTGATATTCCCGTCTCCGAATTCCTGCATGGTTTCATGCGTCAATAGAACCAACAGTTCTAGACATCCTCCGCCACCGATAAAGTAGTGGCCAGATCTTATTGACACCCAAATCTGGTCTGTGGCGTCTTATCCCCCTCACCCGCTAATGATCTATTGAGGTACAGATTCGGCCATGTTTGCTGAACTTTCTGAGACATGAGATTCAGCTTTCAGATGTCAGGATTTCGGATCGTCCTTAGCACCTCTTCACGTGCCGCAGAACAAATAAACCCTTGTAGATACTCGGGGCGAGAAGGTAGTGGGGCCGAAATTAGGGTGTGGTCAAGCACCCCCGCCGACGAGGCTGTTTCCGTACAACTTTTATATCATATCACCAACAATAAACTCTTCACAAACAAACAAAGGACTGCAATTAGACGTCAATAAGCTCTTCTGTAGAATCTTAAGAAAAACAATTCCTTCCTCAAACAATACAAAGTGTCCTTCCTTCGAATGTTTTTCTTCCTGATGCTCTGCTATGAACGTCTCAAACGGATTCTCCCCTGTTACGCCGGATGATCATGCGGGAAAATTATGGATCGTTACTATTTTGTCGCTGATCTACGCTCTGCATGCCGCTGGGGCGAGAGCTTTTATTAAGCGACGCATGTTTGGCTTGGATGATGTTTTATTTGGTGTGGCGACGGTAAGTGCCTGTCCTCTATGCACTAGAAGCAATTGACTGAGTGGCGATAGGTATTGCACATTGGTCAATCAATAGCTATCTTCGTTGGATTGACTCATGGACTTTGCAAAAAGAATTCTATTACGGCACCGCAGCAATGGGTGATAAGCTCAAGGGTGAGGTTCATTGGGCTGTTCTTGGACGTGTCTAACCGTGGGATCTGCAGTCTACCGTCGCAGCGACCATCTTCTTCATTTCAGCTCTGACACTCGCCAAATGCTCAGTCCTCGCGCTTATCCGTCGCATCATCGCCTGCAAACCCGGTAAAAGCGAGATATTCTGCACGGCCCTCTTGGTCTTTACAGTGCTTTGGGGCACCGGCGCGTGTATATCTTTCCTCGTCGACTGCGATGTCAATGGCTTGCTTGACGCAAATAACCCATGTACCCATCAGGTACAACATCTATTCTCGATCTTCAAACAACGCTGATTGCTCGATAGAAAGAACGCTGGATAGCCATCGCGGTCCTCGACATAATGTTCGAAGTGCTCACCCTCGCGCTTGTCTTCCAACTCGTCGGGTCCGTCAATCTTGCCTGTAATCGAAGATGGCAAGTCGTCGTCGCATTTTCATTCCGCCTCCCGCTCCTCGCCCTGTCGGCCGTGCACGTCCGAGCATTAGACTTTCCCTCAACCGTCGAGCCACAGTTCAACATCACAAAAGCCCTGATGATCCAACAAATTATGGTCGCTTGGTCTCTCATCTCTGCAACAATGCCAAATCTCAAAAACTTCATGAAGTCGTTTCGCTTCAACATTGGCATGAACTTTGGAGTCGACACGTCAGCGCCAAGCACGCCCGAATCGATAGCGCTGCAAACATTTGGTGGTTCCACGCCTAATTCACCTTCGCCTACGGGAACGGTTTCGAGTAACGGGCGACCGTATAGATGGAGACCAGACATGATATCGCACCGGACAACGGTCACGCGTGGGAGTGATAGGAGCAGTTTGGATGATATCACAGAAGAGGAAGAGGTTTCTCGGGGGGGAAGTCAAGATTTGATTATTAATAAGGAAGTAACGTGGAATGTCACCTTTGAGGATACCCGAGGGTAGACTTCGCAAATCGTGTTTTCACCTTTGTACATTTATCTGCTAGCAATGGTGCTTGAGGCGTTGGATATCACTCCTGCTTTTTCTTTGTATATTTACTTAACCTCGCGCTAGGTACTCGGCAGGACCTTTCTAGGAAACACAGTTTTCAACTTGATCAGACTAACCACGATGCCCGCGCTGATTTAAATTTCGTTGACCTGTGGTTCCTTTCTTCATGTTGGATCAATCTTCTAATGCATTTTATTTACCTACTCTGTAGGCAGTATCTCAGGATAACTAAGCGCTTGATGTGAAATCTCAGAGGCAGAACAAAATATTATTAGTCTTTATCAATATTTTTAGATAATTATATAACCTACAGGGTAGCTTGCCAAAGACCAGGAAATGATTACATAAAGACAAAGATAAGATAAAGAGTTATACAGTACCATATCTAGAGCTACTCTTTTGGCACTGTAGCTCAGATAAGATAAAGACTCAGATAAGGGATAAGATAGAGGATAAGATAAGGAACAACGATAAGCATTAAAAGCTGTGGTTACTATTAACAATGAATGCCGTTCCCCTCCGTTTACCTTGCCGGTAACAGCCTATTGCTAATGATTCAAATGCATCTTCCTACCTTTCATAGAATATCAAGAATGCACACTGGCTACCTATTAAGTTACACTAGCGAAAAACTTGAAGTATCAGACTTGCATGGGAATCGTTTGCATTTATGAGGCTTCATGGTCAATATCTTATTTTTTGCTCATGTCCCGGGTAACCCATTTTTGTAAACTGAATATCTGTGAAACATGTCATGTCGGCACCTTCTAAGTGGTAAGTCAAATGTAGCAAGCGTGCCTGAATTACTTCATCCGCTAGTGTTTAAGCTTCCGGGTACTTGAAAGTAAGAATTGACTGGGTAAAAGCAAAGATCCTCTGGGGAGGGCTGAGAAATCGGCCCCGGAGCATTTTCTTTTTTTGCATTAACCTTACACAATATCTTTCCTGAGACTGATCAATTTCGTCAAGATTCGGTATTCGCCAGACGGAGCCAGTGGGGTAAAAGGTTCTAAGGGGTAGGTAGGTTCCAAAAAGAGCAATACTTGACATGCCCTCTGAGTACGTACGTATAGTAAAAAAAGCATTTTGAGTATTGCTTTTTTTGCAACTCATCTAAGGGGTCGGACTTCACCGGATCCGGGCCATGTCCAAGCGTTTGGCGCCCCAACGTATAGTGGCTTTTGAGCCCAAAATCCATCGTGGCGTCTCTTCTAGAATTCTGTTTGGAATACAAGTCCCCAGTTTCAAGCCTCATCCTGGTCGGGAAAGTGATCGAGGTTCCCCGCAAGCTTGCAGCCACAAAAACCAGTCCAGCGCAGCTTCGCTCAGGTTTCCTTGTTTGTTTTCGTACAAATGGCACGATTTACATCAGCACAATATTATACCGTGGCTTGGGTCCGGCTCTAACGCTATCGAATTTGTTGGGTCCGATACGAGGACGTGGCGTAATTTGCAGTACGTACAGGGCAGTACACTTGTAAGCTGTCTGTCACACTCCTACAATCATTGGGTACCTAGTTGCTAAGTCTGACCCGTAATGCCACAAAATCGATCACAGTACTGCCCCGTAAAATCTAGCTCTGGGACAAGGGGGCTGGAGGTTCAGCGAGAGGAGGGAAAAGAAGGCCAATTGTACCCGTTATCCACTGTGGCAGATGTTCCATTGTTCTAGACAATTTTCTGACATTTGAAACAAATCCGTTGCCACTCTACTTACATTGAGACTGATGATAAAGAGAACCTTTTATCATTGTGTTGTTTTAGTACTGCTAGTTTGAGCTTTTCTGGGAAAGAGGTACTACAATCTCTACTGATAAATCAACACAATAGTTTTGTTATGTACGCCCTTAGGAATGCATCTCTCTGTCACATGCAAGGCCTCTTCTTTCCAGCTTCGATTTTCTTCTTAACTCACACTGAAGCTGGCTAAGCTAAAGACAGTCTAAATCAGGAACCAAGCGCCCGAGGACCTACAACATGCATAAGGCTAACGAGACTAGCCGGTTATGACAGGCTTCACCTGAGTCCAGGGTCTGCCCGGGAAAAACACATGGTCGTTCCGGACAAATAATATCCAATAATATTATGCAATTTTCATTACTCCTGAAAAGATACCGTCGTCATCATCACTAAAAATTATGCAGAGGACTTCCATTTTCATTACTCCTGAAAAGATACCGTCATCATCATCATTAAAATAGTAACGACGAAAGGGCTCCTACAGCAAAAAGCGTGAATACGTATCGAGACGTCATAATGCTAAACTTGAGGGATCCAGCCTTCCTCCGCTCACGTTTGTAAGTTGGCAGGGTTACGCGTGTATTGCTTTCCTATAAGAGGCTAACCCCCTTTCCTCTGTTAACCCAGTACCCCAACACCCTAATATTTCTTCATCCTTCCTTTTTGCCCTTCTTTAATATCATAATTATCATTTCACTTTTTACATTAGTCTCAGCTGTTATCTCTTTCAAATCGCTTTACCCTTCCCTACCTCCATCGACCCTTTTCTCCCCACTACTGCCTGAATCTGGCCAGGGTCCGGCAATCATCTGCCGGTTGTCTCTAGCCACACCAAGCGCAAACCTGTAGCCATGACTTCCGCTCCCGCTGCCGATAGCAGAAGAATTTTATGGGTGTCGTTCGATGGTAGCCAGCTTCTTTCTCATCTTCTGGACCCACTATCTAACTTGCACCAGGCACCCTAGCTGGTGGTTTCGCCAGTTCCCGCGAAACCGTTGTCTCGGTCCTACCCACTTTGATCTCCAAGGCCCACAACGTTATTCCGATTAACTTTAGTGGCGTCGGCTCTGACGATAGTTGGTACGATCTGTTTTGGGGAGGTTTGTTATTCTCTGTCGCCCCGTATGTTCCTCAGCTGACTGTTACAGGGGTTTGCGGTTGGGGAACAAGACGCAACGTCATCAGCGCTTACAGTGAGTGACGGAAATCTTTCATTGAGGCTCTGTTCCTGACCTTGTCATGCTAAGGAAGCATCTCTAAAATCTATCGCCCCGGCGATATAATTATCCTCTGCGGGTATTCTCGAGGTCAGTCCCGGAACAGCCACTTGTTCTGTCCCTTTACGCATATCCGAATCATTTCCTGAAAGAAAGACTGGCTAACGACTCTTTGCAGGGGCTTGGGCTGCTCGATACCTGTCGCTCATATTGAGTATTGTCGGTCTACCCGTACATGGCGACAATGAATTCTTCCACGCCTTGTACAGAGAGTGCAAAGAGAACCCTAATTTCGAATCGTTTATCACTCAAATACTCGTCGACTATGAACGTAAGTGTTGATCGAATCCATGCCCCACAAGCTTCAACGCTAACAGTTGATAGGACATACTGATGTCGAAGTCGAGGCCCAGTGTTGTTTTGACACTGTTGGTTCCCTGGGCCTTCCTCTCTTCGGACTAGCTAAGCCGTTAGCTTTCCTTCGTCGGGGAAAGAGCAAGGACAGTAGTGTCTCGACAGTTCCAAACAGTAAGTACACATGTCCTCCATGCACTTGATCATCACTACGTTATCTCCACAGTAATCATTTCTTATGCTAACAGCCGCTTGTACAGACGTCAAGTATTCCTTTCATGCCCTTTCACTACACGAGACGAGAGAACCTTTCAGTCCGACGTACATGACCGGAGAGAACGTCCATCAAGTCTTCTTCCTCGGTAACCATGGCGACTTGGGTTGGGTAGTTGTCGGGCAGGAAAGCTTTGTTCATGCTGCTCTCGCGTGGATGATTCAACAGCTTCACTCGCATTCGAAGATCGAATTCGATGACGACAAACTCAAACGATACTTTAACAGCTATCTCCCCGACCTGGTTCCAACATCTGACGGTTCAGGCGGCACTACGATTCCGTCGGCTCATTATGGGTGGGCAACCGGTCACTTTACGCGTACGAGCCCTGCGCTTCTAGCAATCATGGGGAAGAAGGTGCGCAAACCATACAAGCTTGCACTCGGTCGTCGTGCTCTCGAGGGAGGCCCGGATGGCAGCGAGAGTCCTCGTATCAGTGCCTGTGCAGCACATCACATCCCGGAGATCCAGATCCACATTGGCGCTCGCGAGTCCACAGAGGAAAATGTCGTACCAGGCTACACCCTCAAGGCCCCCATTAAAGGCCAACCGTACTGGGCGAGACGCGGCAGTTCCAACCGGTCACTACGATCGCGCAATCATAGCCGGGACTGCGTCCGTGTTCAGGAGCTCAACGAACCGAGCAGACTTGCTTCTTTGCCTGAGTCCGAGACAGCAAGTAGCCATGAGCAAGCCCATGACCACATGTACGAGGCAGCAGTTGGCCGTCTGGAGGCCTTACTTCTGGGACTACCAGCTGAACTTGTATCTGCTGAGCCCTGTTGCAAGGGACTCTCGGAGCGGAACTAACCAAACTGATTCTATCTTTACCTTCTTTACCTTCTTTTAAGTGTTGTTCAGGAGCAGGCACTTCAATTCAAACACAAAACAACACAATGGCATTCGGAGATTGATTTGACTTCTTTATGATCCTTGCGGAACCATTCAGGATTGATGAGTTATGGATTAAGATACATATTACGAAGCGTGGATATAGAAAAGGAACAGACTTATATATAGCGTTATTACAATCAACACATTTTTGCCTTTAACCTTTACGCATAACAGTCCTAATTCTTCAACGACCCGGGGAGATACGTTATGAAGGATTATCCGCAGCTTGACGTGAACGCGAACTCATGGTCACATTTCACGCACGCCTTCTGAAAACCCGACTGACTTATAGAGTTGACGGCCTTTCGCTTGTTCTTCAGAAGTTAAGCTCTACATTATGGGAGACGCCAGTTGTCACATTCAAATCTCGCCTCATCCACATTCCTCAGAAAGCTCGCATACCACTGAACAGTCTTTACATGCGCAACAGCACTAACCCTCTCATTAACAGTATGTATCCCCTCAATTGACAACGTCTCCGGATCCCAACCAGGCGAATATCGAAAAATATGGCGACTCAGATTCCAGTAATACTTTGTATCGGTATTCGCAGGCATAATACCGGGCGCCATAACAACATTCTTTCCGTAGAGAGAGCGCGTTGTGCTGGCGAGTACAGACCATGGGCTTTCTCCAGTGGAGTATGTTGGTGATATCGGTGCGGGCTCGAGAACACTGCCCATGAAACGAATGGTAACTGAAGATTCTTGTTCTGTCGAGTTATCGAAGGCGTGGAGCGTGAGATTATGACGTTTCGCTACCTCGCTGGTGATTTTGGTGAGCTTTTGACGAATGAGGGCGGATGTGTCGCCGATGTTGATGCGGTGATTTATCAACACGGTTGTTCGCTCGGGTAGCGCGTTGACTTTGACACCGCCGTGTATCACATCGACCGCCTGTGTCGTCGAGATCAGGTATCCAGCCATTCGATTCACCTTTGACACTAGCCGCGGAAACAACATCCGCCTAACACTCTCTAAGATACCAGTCTGCCCTTTCTTGGGGAGCAGATACTTCAGACCCATCATGAAACCAGGAGCATGCTCAGCACCGCACCATAAAAAGTCCAACAGCGGATTATCCTCATGAAGTTGAGGCGTATACGGCGCTTTCTCAATCATGGTGACTAACTCGGCAGCTATACCAGCACTGGTGTGTACTGGAGGCATAGAACTGTGACCGCCCTTGGCGCGCACGATAATCTCGACGTCTGCGTAGCCTTTTTCTGATACGCCTGGCACAGCGAAGTGTGTGCCCCAAAGAGGAAGAATGGGAGCTCCCTCATCAATGATGAGCGCGATACCGTTTTCGCCGTAACGGTCGAGGAGGAAGGATGCGAGGAATGACGCTCCATGGTGACCAGAGATCTCTTCATCGAAGCCGAATGAGAGAATGACTGTCCGTTTGGGCTTGAATCCTGCTTCCAGCAAAGCCTCCACAGCTTCCAGAGATCCAATGAGTGTGTTCTTGCAGTCCAACGCACCTCGACCCCAA
Source organism: Fusarium coffeatum (assembly GCF_003316985.1). Taxonomy (NCBI): domain Eukaryota; kingdom Fungi; phylum Ascomycota; class Sordariomycetes; order Hypocreales; family Nectriaceae; genus Fusarium; species Fusarium coffeatum. The sequence goes on from NW_022158119.1 coordinate 117,515, forward strand.
ATAGCGGAACCGTCAAATTCGCCACTGAAAGGCGCATGCTTCCACTGTGAGGTAGTAGTTTCAGGAACGGGTACAACGTCTTGATGCGCCATCAAAACCGTTGGCTTCAACGTTGGGTCACTGCCCATCCATGTGTACAACAGGCCATGAGTATTGACTTTCTCAAGCTTGAGTTTCTCATGGACAGTGGGGAAGGTCGTCTCGAGGTATCCTGCGAAGTCATCGAAGATGTTCCAACGAGGGTCTTGGTCGACTGGGCCCATGTCGTCGTATGCTACTGTTGGAATTTGAATGGCGCCTGCGAGCCGTTGGATGCTTCTTTCCCGAAAGCTATCTGAGCTTAGACTCTCGAGGATGTTGACGGTGAATTGATCCTGGGCTCTTTCGGTGGGTGCTTGGTGGCATAGCGAAGGTAAATTGGAGTTTAAGGCAGGGAGGACGACGGCGAGCACGGCGGCGATAAGACCCAAAGACCTCCATGGCCATCTTGACGACGCATCGCGACCAGTGTTTTGACGCGTAGTTGCTGTGTTTCGACCCTGTTTATCTGACATTGCGAGCGAGGGATTGCATAAAAATATTTAAAAGGCAAAGTGAGGGGTACCGTCTCGAAGAACGGTAGATAAAGTCTATGCTGATGTTTGCATGTGAGACAGGTGAGGCTGATGGCCGAAAGCATCCCTTGGCTGAACTTTAAAATTGCGTTACCCGTCAAACATCAAACTGACACAGAACGGGACAGCAAATAAGGATAATGTAGGGCTTCTTCTTACTAATCCGACTCTAGATAATTCTCATGAGACTTTTCACTGCGCAGCAGACCCAAGCTTCTCCTTTAGAATCATCTCCGTAAGCCTCCAACACTGCTCTCCCAGTTCCTCATCCAGTGCCTGTGAGGTAGGTTCAGTAACCTTCCTATCCGGAACAATATAACACCCATCAATTCCCTCCTCTCTGATCGCATCACTCGTCGCCGCAAACAAAATCGGCCGACAGCCCTGATCAACCGGATCTTTCATAAAGGGCCTGACCAGGGCAACACCAACCTTTCCCAAAGTCCCATAGGCATCAATGGCCTGCTCCTGCTGATCCGTCTTCACACCGCCGGGATGCGTTGCGTTGATCCATGGCGCTTGGCCGGGCTTCATGCCTAGTTCGCCTCGTTGCTTGCGACGGTGAAGCGCGCGGACGAGATGGATCTGCGCGAGCTTGGTGCGGTTGTAGAGGTAGGCTGGACCGATGTCTGTGTTGATTTCTTCCAGGTTGGCGAATTTGATAGAGCTTGGTGCTGCGCGATGCATGTCTGACGACTGAAGACAAAGTCTGCTATCAGGCGTAGCAACAAGCTTGGGCAAAAGCGTCATAGCCAAATGATGCTGCGCAAAGACATTGACCTGCATATGACTATCAATCCCATCCTTCGTCTCGCCATACGGCCCCACGCCCAATCCGGCGTTGAGGACAAGCGCATCAAGCCTCGTCAACTCGGACGCTAATTTCTTGGCGACTTGGTCCGTCTGGTGAAGATCTTCAAACTCGACCTGCACGAATTCAACGCGTGAGACATCGCCGAATTTCTTGAGGCCTTCGGCTGCTTCGTCGAGGTGGTGTTGCTTTTTGCCGAGGAGGTACAGCTTTTGGGGGTTGTGTTGGAGGATGTGGGCGGAGATGCCGTAGCCGATTCCTGCGCTGCCGCCTGTTACGACGAAGACTTTTCCGCTGAGGTCGGGAATGTCATTGTTTGGGTCGAAGGTGTTTCCGGTGAGCATTTTGATGGTATTGATATGTATTCTAGGTAAGAATGATGATAGGAAGAAGTTGAAAGATGCTGTTTCTCTTCCCCTTCCTTTCTTATATATTTGTGTTCATTGTAGGTGACATCATGACGTCAACATGTGCACCTTCTCACTGCAGACTTAGGTCTATGATGAATATATTCTTAATTGACCAGTAAATGATTAAACTTATAGTTGATTAGCTGCAGGACTGTTTATCCTTTTCTATTTTTAATGATCGCATTAGTAATAGACTTGGTATAAGTGACTGTAATATTCTTTTTTCTTTTTTCTTTTCTAAGTGTTAAACTATTATTAAATAAATAAGAATATTATCTTCTTACATCCATCGTGCTAAAAGTATTAATCCCAATACCCAACTTATCAAGCTGCACAGGCCTCCCCTAGCACTATGACCTGCGAACATACTCGCTGCAGTGTTATTACCCCACATCCAGGTCACAACTCCAGCTCCAGGCTCTTCGTCAATACTGCGCACCATCTTACACATGTTCTCCTGTCCATCACGCTTCTCTCTCAGAAATCTTCCTCGAGGTCCAGCGTCTTGCGCTTCTCGCTTGTGTTTGCTCGCAGAGGCATCGCTGACGTTGTAAAGCATCTGAAGCCATTGCAACTCCATATACGCTTCCTCGCCAGTGGTCATGTTGGTTGTCCAAACTCCCCCATCACCCCAGGCGTTGAAGATCATGAGCGACGGGTCTCGTGGGACTTGGAATGAGATGTTGGCTACTTTTTGGCCATTGGCGTACCAGATAGATTGATTCGGTGTCCAATCCAATCGGTGTTCAACCCAGTCGTTCCACTTGAGCGTATCGGGAAGTGAGGTGTTGCGTGTAGCTTCAGGATACAGTTCACCTCTGATGCTGTAGCCGGGATGGTTCGTGTAATGAATGCGATCGGTGCCTTCACGTGTGAGGATCTCTAGGTCGGCTTCTTGAACGTTCTTAATCTCCTCAGCGGGGACATAGGTGAACATAGCCATGCAAGCTCCAGCAGCACCTCTTATACGTCCCCGAAATCGGATTGACAAGAATTGAAACCGGTCAACCGAGTCAAATTCGGATGCTACCTGGAACTCTTTTTGACGGTTTGTGCGCATCGTTAGGTAGGTCTCAGAGTCTGGGTTTTTGTCGGGGTCGGTCCGTATGTATATGTTGTTGGCTGAATTGACCATAGGAAATCTCGCACCGTAGGCCAGTGCATCATGGCTTCTACGGTTGCTCCAGCTTTGAACTTTCCAAAAGTTCTTCCATTCCTTTTTCTTGAAGTACTTGCTTATAACGTCAGCATCAGCTGTGTCGTTCTCGCCAGCAATGGTAGCCGGAATGCCAGCATATTCAGCCAGATTTCTGAAGTCCCAGAACCGATGGGCTGTATAGTACTCGGGCTCCAGCCCATCCGTCAAGAAGCAGTCGCACTGGTCGGCTTCCCAGTCTTCGGGTTCTGTTTCAGCTGGGGAGGCATTATTACTTTGCGCATGTGTAATAGCAACAAGCGCCAATAAAGTGAATTTTCGTAAAGATGTCATGTTTTCTGGAAGTGAGATTGAGAATTACTCGATTGTACAATTGCGTTATTGATCAAGGGGCGAGATACCTTAAAAATAAATGAGAGCTGATCAAGGGGCCGCGTCTCGACTGAGGCCAACAATCGATAGTGCGTCGCTAACACCGAGCTGACATGCCTGAAGAGCTAGGATTATAGGTCACTTTCTACTACTTTGAGCCTAGTCGATTGGCGAAGGACCTGACCGCGCGCTGGATATTCTTTTACCAGTCAATTAATGTCACACGATGCGTTCTGCTGAGTGATTGAGACTCCCGAGATCTTGGCATTTCTGAACATTACTTAGTAGGCAATAGACTGCTGTTTACTTGTTCCTAGCTCAAATTCGGTGAAGCCTTGCTCCGAATGTCACTTGGTCACGTGGCTGATTGCCTGACAAGTGTCAAAATCTTCAAGACCCCGCCCAGTGACTCAAGACATTACATCCAACCTTGGTTACGTCGTACATGGTAGAACTCCCATACCAATTGACAACATAAAGTATTTGCTTAAGACCCTTAAAGGTCTAAAACTATTACCCATTTCCCCCTTACATTCTCTGTCCCATATAGGTATTCCAAGGATTATTACAAGTTCATCTCTAAAATTAGTAAAGTTATAATTCTTAATAAGTAGTAATTGCTGAATATTCTACTTTTATAGACTTATCCTATATATCTTAGAAGGATTCTTTTTATCTTTCTTTGATAACGTTTAATATTATAATGTAAAAATTGTATTGCTCTATTTGCTATCTATATTACCATTAAAAGAAACCTCAACTAAAATGATATCACGGCGCTACCAAAGGAGACTGTCGCACCGAAACACATCATTAAACCTGATCATTATTTGCACCAGTTCTCAACACGGACGTCTTTCAAGTCTGCCAGCAGAGAAAAGTCCATGTCGTGCTGCTTCATAGCCACCACAATAACATCAAAGGTCTCCAGGAACTCCTTGTTCCACTGGTGCTCAGCAAGACGCTGAACCTGAGGAACGGCCTCCTGCTTAACAAGGGTATCGGCCCATGTGAGGTCAACCTGAGCACCTGAAACAGCGAGGCTTCGCACCAGATCCAGACCAGGGGGATTGTCAAGCTGAGACTGACCAGGCTTGAAGCCCAGACCAACAACAAGGATACGTGACCGTGGCTTTGTGATGGGAAGGGAGGAGAGTAGGCGATGCGCAAGCTTGGCTGGGCGGTTATTCATAGCCGACGAGCAAGCCTCAAGGAGAGGGAATGAGCTATTGGAAAGGAGATAATAGGGGTTGACAGGGATACAATGACCACCAACACCAACACCAGGGGCATAAGGCATGTAGCCAAAGGGCTTGGTAGAGGCTGCAGAGCATACCTGTTTGGGTTTTTAAATGTCAGTTTTCAAGTCGTAAAGTTGAAAGTAACACATCTCAGAACATACCTCGTAAGGGTCAATACCGTGGGGGATACAGGCATCGGCCATCTCATTCGCATAAGCGATACAGACCATACGTTGGCAGTTTTCGTATAGCTTCATCATCTCGGCAACCTCAGGCTTAGAAACGGTAACAACATTGTCGAAGATGGTGGAGTAGATGCGGTTAATAGCCGCGAGGGAGCCAGGCAAGATATCATCGAGACCAGAGATAATCTTGGGGATTGACTTGACAGGAGGTTCGGTTCGGCCGGGGTCAACGCGCTGTGCCATGAGGGTTAGCCAAGTTCAATGTTAGGAAGGGGACCAATAAGTCACATACCTCTGGGGACATGCCAGCAAAGAGTCCGAGGCATTTGGCAATGGGGCCGACCAGCTCGCGAGTCATGCCAACAGCGACAGAGCTTTCAATAACGATAGTTGAGCCTCGACGGGCCACCTGGCAGACCATCTTCAAGGCATCGCGGAGGTATGAAGAGTCAATGGTTTTGTTGGGTCTCAGGAGAGTAGGCACTGAAATGAGGAAGTGGGTAGCTGAGACGAGATCGCTCTGGGTACGGGAGAACTGGACCCTCATGTTTCCCTTGAACTCTTGGCGGAGGTCATTGATGCGTCTCTCTGAAACATCAAATCTGATGACCTGGTACTTGGATGAGAAGGAGCTGACGAGATGTGTTCCAACATAACCAACACCAACAACGGCTACAACGGGAATGTCTTCAGAGGTGATATCAGCTGTGGTCTTGAGGGTGAGATCTGTCTCCGAGGGAACGGAGCTCAGGGGAGGAGTGACAGGGTAGAAGGGGGATTCGGAGGGAGAATCAGAAGGTGTCAACATATCAGCGTAATCCTCCATGTTGGTGCTAGAAGTGATGCCAGGCATTTCGGAAAATCGTCGAAGGTGAGAAATTCAGTAAATAAACAAAACAAGCTTGATTAAGAGAAATTGCGATGTGATGTTCTACCGAATAGTTCAAACAAGAGCAGCCCATCTCCAACTTCTTATGTTTCCATGCTCAAAGGCCTGGACCCCCATTTTAGAAGGCTTCAGGCAGCCTCAATCCTCCTCACCAGACTCGATTGTCACATAATCCTCAGCCAGTCGGTTGGGCCGACCAGAAGGAGAGAAAACTCTGCTCGCTGAAACTTCAAGATCTGCTCCAGAGCACTCAGAGCTGAGACGCCACCGCAAAAAGATCGAATCATCTTGATTCAGTTTCCAGGCTCTACCGATGGTCCGAGTCCCCCTGCTCGTTGTCATGATGCTAAGTGTAATAGTCTGCGGTGTAAACGAATCTCGTTGACCCTCGCCTTTAGACACCAAGATTCTCCAAAGTGTTTTCTTTTTTTAATTGAGCACGTTCTTCGCTGGCTGGACTATGGATTTCAGCGGTCGACGAGCGGCTCGGAAAAGTCCGCGATGGACTGTTGTTGGTTGCAGATCAATCAAACGTGGCTGGGCTAACGCGAGAACCTGGAAATCTAATAGCAACAGGTCCAGCACTATTGATCAGCCAGCCCTAGACCAACGCAAGCTGAGGTGCACTATGAGCTATAGCGAAGTGACGTGGAGATTTCCCGGTTCGAGATTGTCGAAAAAGATTCAACCTTGTTCCCTGGATCTCCCCACACGCCGAGCCAACGAACAGTGTTTACTTGGAGTGTTAATCTGCATATCCACTGAAAGAAAATCGTGAGACCAGGGGTTAAATGCTGGATTAGAGTCTAGATCTGCGGGATGCTAGGGGTGCTTGAATGTGATCAAGCGTATCCGTGCTACAGCTTCCGAGGACCGTAACCACATTTGCCAGCTGCTTGTTACGTTCCCCCATGCCCAGACCCGCCAAGCTCTCCATGCCCGAGCATACACTGACGTACCCCACTCATGGAACGTTTTTCTCTCACAACGCCGTCGATGGACTCTAGGTGCGACCAGCAACGATCTACTTCTGTTCTGTGCTTGGAATACTCAGTGGTGGGAGCGGATTGTTGCCTTTTCTAACGTCCTTACTTGGTCGTTGAACGTTTTCGTCATTGCATCCATCGGCTGTATGATTGTTGCCTTCATGAGCCAACCCTGGTGGCTTATTATGTGTTTCGCTGGTGTCATGATTATTCCCCTGCTTTACTATATCGTCATGGCTACTTGGTTGCCCCGAAACCTTCGAGAGCGAGCCCAGTTCCTCCTGGGTCTTGCTATTTTTGTCTTCCTTGGGCCTTTCCTTAACATTGCTGTCATGATCTACGCTGTGATCAACATGGACAACTTCGGCTGGGGTAAGACTCGAAAGGTTGTAACTGATGACTCTGAGGAGGAAATGTCGCAACAAAAGGAGGGTGTTATCTCTGGCATCACCAGCTCGGGAGAGTCAAAGGAGAAGACTGCTGCAAAGGCTGTGTAATAAATGGAGTTTGGGATGCTTTGATCAACAGTACAAAGATAAAATAGACATCACATATTAAGAGTATTAGATAAACATAATTCATTGTAATACATATATGCCTGCTTCTCTTCTTCACCCATATTAATAACAGTAAAAAGCTTAGGTGGCTTCTCAATATGTGCAAGTTCTCACTGCAGACTCTTCTATGGTGAATCTGTTCTAAAACAACCAGTGAATTATCTGCTCTGTCTCATGTGCCGAGCTTTGTGAACCAAAATGTGATTGGCAATCAAGTCGTTTTCGTCCCTCAACCAATTATCTCCGTAGAAGTGATTGTACAGTGACTCTATCGTCTCACCAATCCACCGACCCTCCCCATCCTTCTCATACCATACTATCATTCCCCCTTCTTCGGCCATTCTCTGTCGAGACAGTCTGTGCATTTGTTTCACGGCCGTTCGTATCCCTCCTCTTATTCTCACCACTCAACGGTTGTCCTGTCTTTGTAGCGAGGGTATCATCCCGTCCATACAAGAACCACAGAAATGCGCCCGTCATAAGTGCGCCACCAACGATGTTTCCCAACGTGACTGGGATGATAGACATGTAGATGAACTTGCCGACACCGAAATTGGTTCCGTAGAACATACCGATTGGGCACAAGAAGAAATTGGCGATGGAATGCTGATAGCCGAGTGCGACGCTGAGAGATATGTCAGTAGTTGATCCTAATGGTTGGTCCTGGAACTTACAATGCCCAGATTGGTATCCAGATACCAACAATCTTGGAAAAATTGTCCTTGCTGCTCATTGAAAGGAAGACTGCCAACCCGACAAGCCAGTTGCATCCAATTCCCCTCGTAAAGCTGTATCCCCAACCAACATTGACTCTCATCTCAGCTTGCTTAACCGCATACGATGACATAGCGTCAGAACTCAGCGTATCACTCCACCAGGCCAAAACGCCAGCGAAAAACAAACACCCCGCCAGATTGAACACATAACTAACGATCCAATTCCTCAAAAGGTCATAAACGCTTGTTTTTCGTTGCAAAGTGGTATACGTCATAACCGTCATGTTGCTCGTCACCAATTCGACATTTGTTAAGATGACGAGGACGAAGCCGATGGGGAACGTGAATGCTGCGAGCAGGGTAATGAGAGATGGGTTTGCTTCGCGTTGTTGAGGTGCGCCGCCAGCGACGACAAGATCGAAGAGGGAGCCCAGCGAGATGAAAATTCCGCCGAAGAAAGATTTGACGATAAGATCTAGCCAGGGGAGTTTGGCTTTAGCGATACCGGCTTGGGTCATGAGTTTGCATGTTTCTGGTGGGGAGTGCGCGTCGACCTTTTCCATCGAGACATGGGGTTGGCGATCGTCTGTGTCGTACATTTTGTCGTGGTGGTTGGAAGACATTTTAATTTCAGTTCTTGGAAAATGGTTTACTGAAACCCGGGGCGGGTGGTTCATATATATTTACTACCAAAGGATGATGACGATTTGTTGATGACGGTAAACTCGCGTCGAGTTTCACTTTCTCCTCGGCATATCCGGCAGTTTTTTCAGGGATGAACATGAATCATAGAGATTGAATAAAGATTTTCTAGGCTATAATTCTGTTAGTTCGGTTATGACGCGGTTGCGACTTTGACGTCGTGATGATGTTATGGTGGGTAATTCGCAGAGAAGTGGACCTCAAACGAGATGTACTTATATTATTGACCGTTTAAGGTTACTGTAAATTCAATCACAGCAGTATTATTTTATTCTTTTTTATTTCCGATTAACAGGATCTATATAGTTAAGAGCTAGTCGTTTAGACAGTTTACTATCAAGTGCATACATTAGTCCTAGATACTCAGCGCGATATTTGTTACTTGTAGCTGTAACTATATTCACTTTGTAATTTACAGCGAGGCAGCAACTATTAGCGGAATGTCCTTTCGCATTTTGATCTTAAGGGCTAGTTATATATGGACCTTGTCAGCTAAGACCTCGATCGCTGTGTTTATAACTCGGCTACAACTTATTGTATTGCAAGATATTCTTTCATACCTAAGGCCTTGCCCTCAGATATATTGGGGCAGCGATAAAGTCACGGGGGAACCGAGATACATCTCAGATCGCGAGGCAGTCAAGCTAAATATATCCCAATCAGCTTATTGCGGCGACTTGATATCCTCAGTTCCATTCTTATAACGAGACTGCATCTTATAGGGCCATATTGTTAACCAAGGCCGGTATATGGCCGAGATATCCACTCTTTAATATCTATCCAGATAGCGGCCAACTGTTTTCTGCCTTACTCAGCCTTTCCAAGCTGGTTCAGGTCCAGTGGGCTGTGCATTTCCCATCTTGTAACAAATCGTGTTAGGTTGGTGACTGTTGGTCTGACTGCATGTGACTACGCAAGCGCGCGACAAACGAAACAACTACGTGGCGGGGTATCACAGCCGGCCGTTGGCTAAGGCCCATGTCTATGTACTTAGCAGAGCCATAACCCATAAAAACATCTCATAGCAAGACAATTTTATTAACTGCAGCTGAAATGGCAACGAATCAACGCGGACTCCAGCGACGGCTGATGAGGAAATATAACATATTCTTCGATGGACCAATTGATTCTATCGCAAAGCCACAATGGCCAAACACTTGCAACACAATATTTAACCATATCCGGCAACTGGGCAAAACAGATTACTCACAATATCGCGAGAGCATATCGGCGGATTTCACGCGATCTCCTTGGAGGTCTCAAGTTCAAAGGCGCGCCAAGCGCATCACAGAGAAAGCCAAGCTGTGTATAGAAAGTAGGAGAAATGAAAGCGGTTGGCGATTGTCGCTAGAATCCGAAGTCATGGCCCGGTTTTCTGTAGAGATTACATGGTACGCATCTCAATCTTATCTGCATTCATGGGTTGTCACTGATTGACTAGCCGGAACTGTCGCGGTCGCCTTTGGCGATCTGAGCAGGAAGTTGTTGCGGCCACGCAGCCAGGTGATGATGAGATTAATTCTCTCAAGGCTCGGCAAAGCAGGCGTCAATCCTGTACGTGCAACGCGAACGGTCTTGCTGGAGAAATGTAAGTGTTCAATATTAATGAGCTCCAAGACAATTTTAATCAATTCTTTAGCCAGGAACAAGGCATCAGTCCATTGTTTGATGATAGGGCCGAAGAGGCTATCGTTTACTCGCCGGAATTACAAGCCGAGTTACCAACGCGTCAAGACCGTCCTGATCGCGTATATGGGCTTCGGGTTACCGAGAGGCTGTCCCGACTGTTGCAATCAGCGGGTACTGTCAGAAACAGTCCGTTTAGGGTTGATGGCGACCCTCTTGTTTTCCCGTTCCTTGTGATTGAAGCAAAATCGGAAAAGGGCAGTGATGCCTTTACCGACACTCAGGCTCAAACTGCTTTCGCTATCAGAGAAATGCTTTCTATACAACACCAGTTAGCCGAGGCTGCTGAAAAAGATGGAGAGTGGGACTCCGGCCCGCTCGTCTGGTTTTTGTCTTATAAAGGTGAGCAGTGGAGGGCATCTGCTGCATATATCCATACTACCAAGGGAAAGACGTCTTATGTGAGTGTCTCTATTTTGAACGTCAACACGTCATCTGACTGGTACCACAGCGCGTTGTTCGTCTTTGGAGTGGCGGCGTTGACTCACTCGATAACGCGCTGCAACTTCTTCTAATAGTCGATTATATGGCAGATTGGGCTCGAGATATTTATCGTGAAGGAATCACCCGCAGCCTGCAGAAGATTGCTCTCGCCGATACCCAAAGCTTAGCTCACGATACCGACATCTTCTCTCTTGTAGGAAACGTTAAGAACTGGGATTGTGGCACCCGCGAAATGAGTGTACTTGGGGTCAGCCAACCAACCGAGGACCCTCTCCAGAGTTTCGACTGCGAATACGCATATCTTAGAGATTCCAGATTTATAACTACGAAGATCGTTGGTCTCCTGATCACTGAAAGCAACGTTGATGAGTTCCTCGGTACCGCTGAGTCTAACAACGATTTGAAAAAGCTTATTGATTCGCTGTTCTTATGTATGGAGCAGCCTATTCGAGTCCAAGGGCACATGTTGGATGAACTGGAGTTTCTCTGGACAGAAACTGAGCGACGTTTCTTAGGACTGGCCCACCCAGACGAGATCTTCTATGTGGTTGTTACCTCGTCATTCTACCTAACCACTAACTGGGAACAGACAAGAGAATTGAACTATCTCGCTGTTTCAGAGGCTCTTGTCAAAGACCTTGCCAAGATAGGCGATGTAAAGATTCCTTCCCAACATATTGAACAGGCTCCTTTGGTCACCTCTCTCGCTGCATTCAGATGGCTGTTGCAAAGAACTGACAGATACAACCTCGCTGCTTGTCTATCAAGACTATGTGTGGTCACTGGAACTAGGTGTCTTGACGAAAGAGGGCATAGGAAATGGGCAGATCTTCCTACCGCAGCGGAAAGGTCTGGGTCGGTTGATGAAATCCCTTTGATCAAACTTTGTCCACGCCCTCACGCACGAGACTTCGTAACCGGCATCTACTTGAAGTACCAAGTTGGTAGAAACGAGCCATCATCATCAATTTTCAGACTATCCACGGCAATGGACATTGTGTCTAGGACAGAGCAGCCTCCCCTAAGTGCCAGACCCTCTATGGAGCCTGAGTGGCTATGGAGACAGTGCGCGGGCTCATCGTTTATACACACCCGGAATCAAACCCTGCTTCACGCTGTGTTGGATTCGATTCACCCTGGTTTCTCAACGCAAACGGTCTGTGTCTTTATACTAGACACAGTTGCCGTTGAGCGTGGGATAAGGCCAGACTCACTCCTCACGCCCCCAGAGTATCATGTTTCCGCCAAGCCCTACAATCCAAAGAATGCCTCCAGGCGGGGTTGGAATTTCCAATCCTTTGTCAAGCCCGGTGCAACTGAAGCTTTGATAGAATGCCTCCGTTTCTGGCGTATACACCTGGAAAATTGCCGCATCTCCGTCAGAGGTTTACCGATGAAAAAGTGGGAGATCTTGATGCTAGGTTGGAAAGTACCCTCCGTGACTAGCGATGAGTCTCAAGTTACACCAGCGAGGCCTTTCAGCAGACTACCATATCAAGTATCCCTCAAGGCGAGATTACTAGGTCAAAGCGTGGAGGAGGTGTTGGTCAACATGGTGCAAAGCGCTGTCGCTGCAGATGAGGGAGAATCGAGTACAGATCGTGGTCACAAAAGGCCTATAGGGGTTGTGGAAGAGATTGACCTGACTGAAGAAGCGGCCCACTCTTCTCAACAAGCTCTGCATCAACAATCTTGGATTAGGAAATACTCTACAGACTTCCTTCCCGATGAGGAGGTGGAGAATATGTTAAGAGCAGGAAAATTTACATAAGTGTACTCAGGTTGTTCTAGTGGCACCCCCAGAAGGTGGGTATAAAGATTGCTGTCAAGTTGTTTTAGATCAAGGGCCATGTGTTTCAGGTTGAAGTGTAATTCGTTACCGAGTAACATGATGTCTATAGCTAGGTAGGATTCTCCGTCAGCCCCTCTTGATTAAACCCCGGACGTAAAACTCGATTCGTTGATTATAGATCGGCTTTCCATTCATTCGGGTCAAGAGTAAACTTGAACCTCTATATCATTTTAGTAATGTCGTTAAGAATTTGGGGGCTTAATCTTACATCCAAGTTCGCATCAGACCCATTGTTGTCCTTGTCCTGCATCGATAGCTTGATAATTCGGGTTTTCTTCTCCTGGACTTTGACTATAGACTTTTTGGCGTTAGCTAGTATCAGCAATTAGGAGATCTCCATAAAGAATACCTGTTCTACAGATTCCTCTGTGATGTACTTGAAGACGGTCACTGGTCGCGTCTGTCCCATTCTCACAACTCGAGCGATAGCTTGTTCTTCAATCGTCGGGTTCCACTGCGGCTCGATGATGTGAACTTTATTTGCTTCCGTAAGGGTAAGGCTGACCGTCCATCAGTACGTTATCACTGGGAGCTGGCATCGTGACTACAGACTTACCCGACGGCTCCAGTGTTGATTGATATCAAGAGGACCTTGATAAGTGGATCCTGGCGGAATGTTGAGATCAGTGCTGTACGGCCGAGAAGCGGGTTTCGTCCATCGACTTGTACAGATCCAATGCCCTCGTCCGTAAGCATTGTCGCAAGAATATCCAATGTATCTCTCCAGCTAGAAAACACAACGCTATTCTCTGTCAGCAGAATTAGGACAATTGATCTTCCATGCCTACCTCTTCGAGTCTGCATCTAAGCACGACGACTTAATATTGTCGATTACAGCAGACAGTTTTGAAGATTGTGCTCTGGATCTATTACCGGACGATGCGAAGCCTACACCACTATTACAGGGCACTGGAGAATCTATGTCCATCATAGACACGGCGGGCGAAGGTGTATCCTGGGGCGATGATGCTGCGGATGGCGTCTTAGTGATTCCGTCGGATAAAATACGGCTGCAGAGAGGGCAGCTGTCAAGCGCATCAAGCAAGTCATCTTCCAGAAGGCTCTTAGTACAAAACTCGCAAGCTGGTTCTGAGGACAGACTTGTTGAAATGCTTCGTTTCGTCGTGGGGACGGTCAGATAATTTGACCAATTTTCAGTGGAAGCTCCGACTCCAATAGCTCCGTGGTTGCACACTCGTCGCAGCTTCATGATCGCCGAGAATAAGATGTTGGACTTTTTCGAAACCTCTTCCCTACCAGCCATTCTGTCAAACTCCTCACGGCACTCAAGGAGAATTCCCTTGAACATGGCTTTCTCAGCCTCTGTTGGCACCACTCCAATCGTGCGTATGTAGGTCTCTGGTAGGTCAAGCTTCGTTTGGGTTCTTCTGAGACAGCAGGCTTTCAGCAACGCTCTCAGATTCCAAGAAGGATCACGAAACTCAAGGTCCGTACTCGGCTCCTGTCTAAACGGTTTCACTATATACTCCTCAAAAACCTGGCTCTGGCAGAACGGCTCAAATTGAAGGAAGTTCAAGAGTGATCGCAGGTCATCAAGACTATTTTGTATAGGCGTTCCAGTAAGGCACCATCGCGTTTCCCTTTGAAGAGCGACGATCGCTTTGTGTATCCTGGTGGAAGGGTTACGTATGTGATGGGCTGTAATAATTGTTAGTAAAATTGCAGGCAGGCTTGGATGATTGGGGAGGTTGCCTTCATCGAGCACGATCCTTGACCAGCGAATAGAATCCAAGATCCTTTTGCCACTGCTATCCTTTTCGAGTGTGTGATATGTTGTCAAAACAATGTCACTGCGAAGAAGACGTTCTGCATTTCTGGCTCTCGCATGTCCATGGAAAACCTCTGTCTGGAAGGTGTTTAGTTGAAATCGCCTAAGCCTTGTTAGCTTGTCCACCCAGGTTGCATTTGTGGAATCTACTTGCTCATCAATTTCATTTCTCCAGACATCTAGAAGCTCTTTGACACGGTTAGGTAGACTTCTAGGCGATAGATTGGTTTTGACAACGTACGTCGAGAAGGTAGAACTACGAGTGTCAAGTTCGAGCTTTGGGCTTCATTATTCTCATTTCCATTTGAACCGCAGCTTGAGTAACGTTCCTTCAATCCTCTTGAGCAGAGAATCGCCGTTAACATAGTTAGTGTTTTGCCGAGGCCCATCACATCAGCGAGTATCCCGCCAAGACCTGGTGTGCCAGATTGAAAGACAAGACTATATTGAGGTCAGTACAGGCTGACACTTGGAACAAAGGATGCGGAACATTACCCTTGGTTGATAGATATGAACATCTTTTTGTTCACGTCATTGGCGATATCAGCGTTTTCTCGGCCTAGTATAAATTCCACTCCTCGAATTTGATGGCTAGAAAAGGTCCAGGTCAGCTCAAATCTAATTCGTAAAGCTTTCATGGCACAAATACTCTTTGAGTTTGGTCGCAAGCAAATATTTGTCGAAAGTTGGGTGCAGATAGCTCTGGCGCAATCCACCTGTATAAGCATCCTCAGACCAGTCTTCCATGTATTCCATGGCCCCGTCAACTGCCTGAGCTGTACCATATGTGTCGTCCTCAACAGGCGGACCCACAAGATGCCTCAGATCGGTTTTCTCGGCGTTGGAATAAAAGAATTGGGGATTGATATAAAGAACACCCGGTTCCAAAAATACTGGGTGTTGTAGGAATGACGATATATCGGACAGCGCTCGATCAACTTCACCCATGAGGTTTCTCGGGCCGTAGACATTGATTGTACCTTGGACTGTTAATTTGTTTGTTTTGCTTCTTTTTCGAGACAGGAAGCTGACGCCAACCACCGACAAAAAAGATACTTGGGGCACTTTGTTAGTAACGTAAGTCAGAATCAACCCTGTGTTCTCGTCAAGAAACGACCGTTGTCGTGTCTTAGAATTGGGGTCAGGTGCCAGATAGCATGCACCAGCATCGACCTGTACACCAAGCAAACAATACCGGTCCCATGGCTGCGCCTCTTTCGGAATTTGGGTGCTCGAGGTCAGCAACATATAGACCTCACAAATCTCCAAATCATCAGCGGTTATTCCAATTATGCGATAATAAATCTTAAATCAGCTACTCACTGTGCCGTAGCAAATTCTCTCGTCCACGGGCCCCGCGGTGGTTGTTTGTGACACGCCATCGTTTGCAGAGGGTACTGGGTCCACGTCCATGAATAAAGGCTCAGATCGGGACGCGTTCGAGCTGGAGGTTCCATATCCGAGACGTTTTGGCGTGTTTCCATCCTCGGTATCGTTCTCATAACAAAGCTGTCTCTTAGAAGGTCCCATTATCTTGCGTCTGGGAAGGCGATATCGCAATCGTAGGTTCCGGCGAGGAATGAACTTTTTGGGGGTATTCGATACGAGATTCAAATAGAGTGGCGAAATTCTTGTAGGCGGCGCTGAAAATAATCTCCATGCTGGTTTGCCCAACCAGGCTGTGCATGCACGAGATCCCTGACCCTGATGTCGATGGTCAGTTCTGACTGGTGTTCGAAGCTGCATGGCGCAAGCCTTTCTACCTTAGGCTAAAATTGATGCTGACGCAGACTGACGGGCACCGGACGCTGAAAATCATCTGATTCTCTCATTTCCTTTCTTTATGTCAATAACGGGTTTTGATCAACGTTACGAACGAACAAAGCAATCCTTCGCAGTGCCCAACGCATGCAGCGTCGACTATTAAATTTCGCAACTTGGCCAGTACAGTCTGACCTGAGCAGGATCCATCACTAAAGGCACCGACCAAAATATGGCCTCACCAGAGTCGCTCAGCTTGGAAAGGTCCATGAATCAGTTCCGACGTGAGCTTACCGATGACCAACAGAAAGAGATCAGCGGTGCGAACCGGAAATCCATCGATCATGAGATTCAAAAGATGCAGGCGAAACTTGGGCGTGAAAAAAACCTCTGTAGGTTGGGCAGAATCGAAAGGTTTCTCGACGCGATGAAACACATCGAGAAACTTGTAACAATATTCCTCAACGTGAGCGAAGCAGTGGCCTTTATCTGGGTAAGCTTATTTACTCACTACCAGTTCAATGTCAATAACCAGAATCAAGGGCCCAATCAAACTTGTTCTTATGGCGGCTTCGGCATGGACGGGTTGTATCAGAAAGCTTCTCGATGTTTATGAGGAGATCGCTGATTCACTTGACAATTTGACCTTCTTCCAAAACCTAATCAAAAGCGACACGAGACTCAGTGGGGTGTTGGAAGATTACTTCTCTGACATTCTTCTCTTTCATCACTCTATTTTGGACTTCTTCTCCCGGCCAGGTTTGTTCCATCTACTTCTTCTCCGATGCATGTATTAACTATGACAGATTGGAAAGGCAAATTCCAATGGGCCTGGGGTGACTTCCGGCGGAAGGTCAAGCCGACCATTGAAAGCCTGAAGAAGAAGCAAGAATTGCTGTCAGATACCAAGCTTCAACCGCATGCGATCCTCAAGGAGATACAAAACTCTGGTCTGTACGCCAAAGGTCAGTTCGAGCAGATCAACTCTGGCCTTGAGGGAATGATTCATTCCGAACAGACCAGAAGTCAGATCCTGCACGAGAAAGAAATTAAATCGTTTTTGGAAAGAAAGCTGAACGTTTCTTTACCACAAATAAAAGCTCAGCTACAGCTTCCAGATACACTTATCGGATCCTCTGGCAACTGGGTTTTATTTGATGATGCCTATAAATCTTGGGAAGCCAATACGTCACAGCAGGGCTCTGTACTGTTCTTGACCGGGTGCCCCGGGGCTGGTAAGTCTATAAATAGTTACTTTCGTGCGACGCTGCCTACTAAAGTCGTCCCCCATCTATAGGCAAGTCTACTCTAGCAAGAACAATAATTCATCAGTTGAAGCGAAAATCTCCTCAACAGTCCTTATCGCGGCCCTTGTTGACTTACTTCTTTTTCAAGCACAACGATGTGGATCGAAGATCGACTCGCTCCATGCTATGCCATATCATCACCCAGATAATCAACAGAGACGAAGCGATGATGAAGTTTGCCTACGATCAGTGCTCTTCCATGGACTACCTGGATGATTCCGTCCTCAAGGGTCTGGCCTTGGATTGCATTTTGTCACGAAGACAAAATATCATCGTAATTGACGGCCTGGATGAGGCCACGGATGGCGAGGCTGAACATGCTATCAAATGGTGTCTGGTAGAGCTCATTCGAACAGCCTCGTCGAGGGGCTGTTCTGTCCGACTTTTGCTCTGTGGACAGGAAGATGGGAAAATCGAGCCCCTTCTGTCGTCGTACCCACAGATCCGACTTCACGACGTAAATGACCATCATAAGGATATCGGGGAGTATTGCAAAGCTCAAGCCTCCATGCTTGGTCAGAGATTTCGTCTTACGGCCGATGACAAAAGAGCATTGATATTCAAGGTTACAAGAGCTTCAGCCGGTATGTTGGGCCAGGATCGACAATACATTCTAGAAGTATCTATATTGACCGTCAACGCTAGGAATGTTTCTGTACACGAAGGTTGTGTTGGCAAACCTAGCATCGATGGGCTCAAAAAAGGAGTACAAAGCCGAGTTAACAAGCGATCAATTTCCACGCAACTTAGATGAAGCGTAAGTACCTTCCTAGTTCCGCTATTCACAATTGCCTACTAAACCAGCTAGTTACGGGCGTATCGTCGAGCGTGTTATAAACGCTGCAGAGCCCTCTGCTCAGGCAAGTGCTAAGAAGATCCTTGGCTTGCTGGTGTCCTCTGAGAGGCCACTTCGATGGCGCGAAATACAGTCCAGATTTTGTATCAATGCGGATGAAGCATATTGCGACCCAGACGATCTCCGGGCAGATACTTGTAAGCAGCTCTGTAGCTCGCTAGTAAATGCTACGGATTGTGAGATTTTCCCTGGTGTCAAGTCAGAACAATTCATCACGATGATCCACGAGACGACAAGCAAGTATGATCAAACCATGGTTAATGGTAGTGGCTTACACTAACCTTGTTGTGCAGGTATCTTGTACGTATTGGTACGATCGACCTGTTCCAGGAACATATTGATATGTCGCTCTTTTGCTCCCGATATCTCTCTTCCAGGCCATTCACTACTACTGAGGATGGTTACATCGAAGAAGCCGTTCAGTCCGGCTACTTTGCCTTTTTGGACTACGCTGCCATGTACTATCAGTCACACCTGCAGAAAGCTGAACATTCTGAATTCGATATGGCATCAGCCCAAAGTTTTGCTCAGTCGATCGATGGGGCCAAAGACGCCCTATCAGATTTAGAGAAAGCATACAACAACATCATCTCAGGCGACATATCTCAGGAAAGTCCCTCCAACCAAACCAGTAAAACCCTTCATCTGGCCATACAAGATAAAGTACTTGCAATAAGGAACATCGTTGACACGCAACGAGATAAACTGTCTGAAGACGCGGATTTCCAAGACCTTGAAGGTCTGAAGAGACATAAGTGCCCCAGAATATCGTGCTCCAAGTTCTCTGTTGGATTTTCAAATCTAGGCGCCCTACAACTCCATCTCGATGGCCACGAGCGCTCTTTCCGATGTAATCACGAGAGGTGTTTTTTCCACATTGTTGGCTTTTCCTCAGAACGAGGATTGCAAAACCACATTCGTTCATCTCATAGCGATAACTCGCAATCTATCATTACATTCCCCACTAGCAGAAGGACTAGCAAATTGGACATTACCGATGCTTGCAGATCGGGAGATCTTCAGAAGGTGAAATTATTTCACTCCATAGGCGCTGGCCTTCTCGGCCATGATCCCCATATCTCGCCTCTGAGGGTTGCCTTGGAAGCTGGTCATGGCCACATCTGCAAATACCTCATTCACAACAGGGTCGATCCTTTTCAGGCACACAACAGAAAAACTTCCTATGAGGAGTCGCCCATCCACCTTGCCATCCACAGGAAGGACTTTGATATGTTGGAGCTTTTCCTACCTCATCGCACAAACGTTCCCGTTGCGACCGATCTTCTGAGTTGCGTGCAGGACATCCTGACAAACTACCCACCTGCGGTAGCCCTCTTGCTCAGGCTGTCTGGAATAGAAGAAATCTTGCGATACAAGGAGGCAATAAACTTAGTGATAGCAGACGAGTTAGCGACCTTGTTCGGCACCTGGGGGAAAGAAGCCAAATCCTTCCCAGGTGGTCTGAGTAGCTACCACCACTCTAACGATACCAAGCCCTTACACAAACATTTTTTCGAACTCTTTCCAAAACTTTACGATGAAAAAGGCACATTTTCGGTAAATCCCAACTGCCAAGAGTACGCAATCTATCAGCAAACCCTAAATCGACATGATCATTTGCTTCATAAGGCGTTCCTCGAAAAGCGATTTCCTTTAGCTGCATTCCTGATGGATATAGACTGTGAGAGCCTCTTACAGATACAGACTACCAGTGGCGACAGCCCGCTGCATAGTTTCATGCTCGGATATTGCGCAATACCTTGTAATGGGTGTGTGGTCGTGGTTAAGCGCCTTTTTGAACTCGATGGTAGAAGATCAACTGATGCTCCTAATCACAATGGAGACACACCAATACATGTGGCGATAAAAAGGAACATTCCGCTAGCGATGTTGCATACTATTTTAAAACACGCAGAGGACATAAATCGTAAAGATGGTTTCGGAAACAGTATCTTACATTATGTAAAAAGCGAGGAAAGTTTAAGCATCCTATTACAGCACAAAGACGTCGACCTCTTCAGCAGAAATGAGAAGGGTCGAACTTTCTTTGCGGAACTATGCAGGCGCGGCATCGACATTCATTCGAACAAGGAAATGCTTGAGTTGCTTTTCAACGCAGACTCAACGCTTGCGTGGACAGCTGACGAGTCTACAGAGAGGTTCGTGCCTCTTGATCATGCATTTGAACTGCACCCATCTCGGCGTTCATTTACAGTAAGATTCTTGTTGCAGCTTCCTGAAGTTGAGAAGCTTCTCCATGCATACATGAATACCGGAATGGATTGTTCAACAGTACGAGACTTTGCCGATACGAATGGCCTAAATAGAGTGTTGGAAGTAATGGACAGGATTGGGTTTGGGCTATCTCCCGGCCCGTAACTGGATGAATCAGCAGATTGATTGTATCTACCAAGCAACTACCTGTCAATTTACAATTGACTAAATGCTACAGCGCCTGGTTGCTATTGCTTGTTAAATTCAGTTTACCAGTCAGATATCATGTTACTATTAGCAATACCCGTCCACCATGCATATACGTTATACATCACTTAGCAAGATCCATCAGATATTTACTTACTTACAGGTTAGTCCAAATGCCGAAATTCCCCTCAGTTGAATAACACAATATCCGACACTCCAAACCCATTCCATATTGGATAGTTAACTAGCACGCTTTGTCACGATCAATTAGGCAGCCCCTTGTTAAGATCTATTCACAGTTGAACTTCATGTCTGTCTGTGGTTCGAGATCTCGGTAATCGCGTAATGAGATGTTAAGTTCATGACTCCATGCACTGCCATTAACCTTAACACTTCGAACTGATATAAGTTTTGCGGTTTACCGTTCAAGGCACAATGTCAGTGATCTATCCCTCTTCAACAAGCACGCCCTACTTGTGATCCTCGTTCCCGTGATCCTCGTTCCCGTACATAATGTCTCTCAACCATCTCTTGACCATCTCAGCACACCCCCCACTCGGCACTGATCCTTTCAACGAGATGTCCATGTCTTGTCCTTCAAACCCAATCACTGAAATAGGAGAGATAAAGAACTGCGTGCTGTAAGTCATTATCAGGTCAGAATATTCCTTGCGGTATCACCTACGGCTGTGCCTGATACGAAGGCTTCAAGAAGTCGCCCTTCCTTCCACGCTACCTGCAGGTCACCCGTAGTAAAGTTGATCTCCACCACATCCAAGTGATATGACAGCCTCGACCGAGCAAGATCCAAGACAGATCGTCTCGTAATGCCTTCTAGAATGATCTTATCATCGAGCGGCGGCGTGATGAGCTCGACGCGCCCATTGTTGCGATTTTTAATGAGCACGAAGAAGTTACTGCCGCCTGCCTCGGTAACCTGAGAGTCGGAGCCAAGAACCCACAAAATTTGATCGTAGCCTCTTTTGCGGCACTCGCTTAATGAATGGAAGCTCGGCCCGTAGTTGGCACAGAGTTTAGCGTACCCAAAGCTGTTTGGCCATGCCCGTGCCGATCCACGTTCTGAGGTAAGGAGACGGAGCCCAGGCTGCTTTGGTGGAGCGCCAGGGGGTGACTCCGAAGAAAAGTCGGGCCAAGCTACCATTAGTATCATGAGAGTGGCCTCAGCAGGAATTTAAACTCCAATCTGCTGGCCAGTACCAATAACAGTGGGGCGAATATACAGAAACTTTCCGAGCTTATCCTTGGGAAGCCATCCTTCGAAGCATCGTCAGCAAAATCTAATAAACATCGAGGAGGAAAGCTTCTTACTTGGGCAGTACAGACGAACCAATGCCTTGATCAACTCAACCAGCTCCTCTTGGTCGAACCCAGGAAGTGAGACTCGCTTCGAGCTCATCCCGAGTCTCTTTGCATTACTCTCGGCCTGAAGAGGCGGAACTTGCCGTCAAAGCCACGGTCGACCTTCATGCCTTCGAAGCACTGTATAGCATAGTGAAGGCATGATGCAGCAGGGGAAATAGGAATATCATCATAAGGCTTCAATTCGGGGGCCTCCCAACCTGCGCCAGCGATCCAGCGAGCAATGACCATGTGGTCGCAATAGGCATTCTGCGCCCAAAGCTCAGCCGAGCCAGGCTCAGGTATAGGGTTAGGCTTGTCAGTCTTCGTAATGATAAGTTTGGAGGGATCCAGAGGTCGTTCTGATCGAGCACTATTGCCATTCTGAGTGTTCGGGGCAGTCCTTATGATATTGCTTGAGTAGGAGCGATAAAACGATGATGGAATTAGTGATCGGTAATGGGCGTCAGTCTGCTGTCCTTAGGTCCCAAATCTTGATGTTGAGTGTTAAATAAACGATTTTTGGGTGACCAAGATATTGTGTGTTTCGGCATACAGTTTTTGTTACCACTGGCCAATCCGCAATCGAGTTCAGAAGACATGAAGGGTGCAGAGTGGCGTAAAGGGGTGCAGAAAGGCGCGGTAGGGCGTCGTAGGTCGCACCAAGTTCAAGCATCCCCACACCAATGGATAGCATAAACTGGTGTTATTCGTTTCACACTTTACTCGGTATTTACCCAATCATCTTTCAATTTTACATGAGCGTTTCTAATCTTTGCAGAAGCTGGTGTCTGGTGTCCCGACGTTGCTATTACATGGCTATATGTCACTATAGTTCTATTGATAATTCGTTAAGAAAGTAACTACATTTAACTGTGCAAGATTGTAATCTCGCTCTTCTTGCTCATTCAAAGGAAAGTGATTAACATCTGATGAATGTCTACTTCTTAGTAATGCGATAAGCTTACGATACAGTAAGACTGATCATACAGGGTGAGCAAGGATATTTTGTATATAAGAACACACAATCCCCGTGTACGTTCATCTCACATCATCTTTCTTAATTCTCCACGCCGGCATACATTAAAGTTCATTATGGCCAGCTACAAATCGGTTACCTTGGGTAAGTTATTGTTACTCATAGGCTGTTAGTATTTGCGGAATATTCTGGATGCTAATGGGTTCTCTACCAGGTGTTCTGGGCAGGAGCTACTCTGTACGGCATGCTCTAGGACAATACAACTCAGCATGCGTGACAGCAACGTACACCATTTCGCCCAAGAGTGAAGCCGACCTGCTACCGCTCGAAGAACGTTTTCCATTCGAGTTTGAATGGAGCCTTCAAGCCACTATTCGACAACATCCTGGCTTGCTATACGGCATCTCGGATGAAACAGAAGCCGGCATTGCAATGTACAGGCAGGTTGATCAAATTGATTATAGGGACGTCCTCATGATCATCAACAGTAATGAAGTCAACTCAAACGCTCCTGACCCAAAAGAAATAACAGAAGATGTGTTGTTGTCTCGGGTCCTCAGTGAAGCGCATGCTGAGCACTGGCTCCCTCACAAACCAGCCTGGAAGATCATCGTGTTGAAGCATTTCCAAAGTAACTGCAGGGACCATGGCTCTGACCGGTCGTCTCTTGGAAGGCTTGACATTTCTTTCGTTGCACACCACGCTATTGCCGACGGATTGAGTGGCGTCGCCTTCCATGCCTCTTTGATGGAGAACTTTGAGAGGCTTTCGGAGTCAGTCGGTCAGCCACCCTGGCCCATGACATTCACCGAACCGAGGGCTGCCCCAACTGCTATTGAAGAAAATGTGGACTGTCTGTCATGCAACTGCACCATTTGCAAAAGTCCCAACGCCTGCTACGGGAAAGTATGGGCGGGTGGAGCGATATCAAGAACGCCCACAGTCAGCATAAAGCATATGGTTCAAATTTTGACCATCCCGGCCGATCACCTATCATCTGTCCTTCAAAACTGCCAGCAGGCCAAGATTACACTTACTGCACTTTTACATGCGCTGATCTGCACCTCACTTCGACGCGGTATCAAGGAAGATGTGCACGGATTTCGATCCGTAACACCCCTTTCGGTGCGACAGCATACCGGAGCATCCAAAAAGGACATCGCCGACCATGTCTCTTTCTTGACCAGTTATGTTTCCGGCGCAGAGCTGGAAAGGATTCACGGATGCGAACCTGGCTCTGCGGTAGAATGGCAGCATATAATCGGACTTGCACAGTCGATTGGTGTAGACATGGTTTCCAAGGCTGGCCAGTTCCCACACGGCAGCATGGTCACAGCTCTAAACCGCATTCAAGATCTGGTGTCGCATTTTCGAAGTCAAGGTGGTACAGAAAGGAAGTACACGTATGAGATATCAAATTTGGGCTCAACTTCCGACATCTCCTCACCAGATGGTAGCAGCCTTAAGCTGGAAAAACTGAGCTTTACACAATGTGCAGTAGTCGCTGGTCCAGCCATCGTTTTCAACTGTGTCAGCACAAGAGGTGGACCGCTCGTTATCAGCATTACTTGGCAGGAAGGAATCGTTGAGAAATCGCTGATTGATCACGTTGTGCGAGAGTTGGAGGGTCGACTTGGAGGTGGAGGTGGCAATGATAGTTAGAAATATGGCCGGACAAAAGCGCAGAATGGTGTTTTTAAGCGATCACCGCTCGTCTTCGGACTCTACATCGATTGAGGATGCTCCATTTTATGAATGTGAGCGTTTTAAATGGAGGACTTTCTTTGACATATACTTTAACCTGCTAGTAAGGAAATGCTCTATACACTGAGATACTGTTGATAAAAGGTCAAAACAACCTGATAGTTTCAAGCCGTTAACTTAAAAGCTTCTCATTGATCCGGTTCCTAAACTGGAATCGTCTTCTGCTTGTACTACATAAGGATCTGACAGAAACACAGATATCACGGTGTGCCACCTTGTATTATTTGTAGGATACGACGTAACGAGTATCTATCGTAGTGATGGGATTTTGCACGTTGTAGTGTTCACCTGCAATAGATCATCCGTGATTGGGCATTGGTGGGGTGACAAAGTGGAGAGGTACGAAGGGCGCATGCTAGGGCGCACCTTAAGTTGTATGCGACCGGTCTCAAGTTTTGTCAATTATGTAAAGTGGATGAACTGAAAGTGCAAGCCGAGGGGCGTTCTGAACATGTGCAAAAGGCGTAGGGCGGGGATACAAGATTCCCGATATCGGGCGTCCGGATTGTGCGTGTCTTTACGTTATACACCGAATTTAGATAATGTCTAGGGCGTCATTTCGCTCCAATTTGTCAAGTAGACCGACATGGCCAAAATGGAATCAGAGCCTCTTGTGGAATGGATTGTCCTGATTCCCGATATTCAGGGCTCTTTGGAGAGGCGGATGAGTGTGAGAGAGTAAGTCACAAGACCGCAGATTTCTTTATTTATCAATAATACAAACGGATCATAGGACCCATGTCAAAGAATTGATCAAACACATTGATTCCGGTCTTTATCAAATGGGAGGAGCGACATTGGACGCAGACCAGATCGATGGAAGCGCTATTATTGCTCGCGCTAAATCAAAAGTAGAGATTCTGGATGTGCTCAAGGCCGATATCTACGCACTGAGTGGAGTTTGGGACTTGGACAATGCTAAATTCATTCCTGTGAGTATATAAGATCTTACATGTGCAGAGCAGCAAGAATTAACATGGGCAACAGTTCAAGTGTGTCTACAGGCTTGCGCATGTTGATGCCAAGATTATGGGGGATTTGTGGAAACCGTCTTAGTGGGTACCTAGCACCGAATGATATAAATATAGCGCAGCCACCCACATTTCACAATGACCACTAACATCCAACTACCACCGTGACAGCATCAACCATGAAATCAATCGGCATCGTTCAAAGAGGCAAAGGCTTCGCCCAAGAAAAGACAACACTACCTCCTCTGAAAGAACACCAAGTATACGTCAAAGTTGAATATGCCGCATTCAACCCAACTGACCGTAGGGCTGGAAATTAACGCATTTGCTTCAATGGCGCTGATCTTGTACAGGGCTTGCGCTTGATGTCAATGCTTTTGGAGACGGTGCAGTTTTGGGCTGCGACTTTGCGGGCACCGTAGTCGAAGCCCATCCGAGTGTCACAAAATTACAGACTGATGATAGTATCGCTGGTTTTATCTGGGGCGGTCAGTTCCACCCTGGTAGATCTTAGGAGAACATACAGCTCACCTGCGCAAATAGGCGAGATCAAAGGATTGGGCGCATACTCGTTAGACCCTTGTCTTCCTCTAGTTCTTCAGCTTGGCTGATCATCGGTTGATAGCACCTACACCATCGCGGACGAACGTCTCTCCTTCAAGATCCCTACCAACACGAGCCCTGCACAAGCTGCTTCGGTGCCATTAGCAGCCAATACCGCATGGCTTGCTTTATTCTCCGATGATTCTTTGGCATACAGGTGCGATAGGGCAACTGAGAAGGCCCCTCTGCTGATTTGGGGAGGCAACAGTAGGCTTCCTATGATACTTTTTAGTATGAAGACTTGCTGATTATTGGTCACAGCCACTGTGGGTTATTTCGCCATTCAGTTAGCCAAACTCTACAACATCGAAGTCGCTACAACATGCAGCCCTCGAAACTTCGAAAAGGTCCGACAGGGTGGGGCAACTCATGTCTTCGATTACAACGACGAGGATGTCATCGCCAAGATCAAGCAGGCGCTGCCGAGTCTGGAAAATGTCTTTGACACGGTCGGGAATTCAAACTCGTCAGCAACTGCAGCTAGAACCATCAGCGGCAAAGAAGGCTTGCTATGTACGGTTAGACCAGGCAAGGCAAACACTCAGGATGTTCCGTCACACGTCAAAGTCACTGAAGTTTTTGTCTTCACTGCGTTTCCTACGGAACATAACTACCGCGGCAAGGCACATTGGCCCGTAAGTACCTTTTACATGAATACCAAACGTGGTGCGAACATTGACTAAAGTTCCTTATAGGTTAAGATGGGAGACCACAATTTAAGTGCAGAGTTTCACGGACAGTTGGAGGACTTGCTCAACGATGGAACTCTGAAACCGCCACCGGTTCGTACTATCGGACAGCTTAGCCCTTCTACAGTGGAGGAGGCGATGAAATTAAATCGCCAAGGTCGCATTTCGGGTGAGAAGTTGGTCTTCAACGGTCTACCTTAAGTGCTCGGTGACTATTTAATAGCTTCAATGAGGATCCAAATAACACAAAACCGCACTCTTACTTTAATATGATAAGACAAATAATTAGGTTCCAGGACCTAGAATCGTAAACTTATTCTATAAACTGAATAATATCTTAGTTTACAGTTCTGGAAAATGTAAGAAGAGTAAATATTATTGGATTAAATGTTATTAATAAGCCTTCAAGAGAAAACTCAGAGGAACAAGAATTGAATAAAAGCAAAGAATGTAACACTAGCACCAGCCAGTCCCAAATATTGACCTACGGCGCCGGATACAATAACAGGGTGATTTGTCGGCTCTCCTGTACAAGCGTTAGTTTTTGTACCTATCACGACATCAATAGGGAACTTACCAGGAGAAGCAGTCTCTGGGGAATAAGGGACTGGGGTGGGCTTGACGCTTGATCGGAAAGCATTGTTGTCTCCAGTTACCTTTGGTGCAGAGGTTCCCTGCTCCTCGGGCTGCTTCTTGGGCTGGTCATTGCCGGGCCGGTCATTGCTTGACTGCTCATTGCTTGACTGCTCAGTGCTAGGCTTCGCCATTGGCATTTCAGTTGCTGCAACTTCATTCATGTAATGACCCGCAACAGGGTGCGTAATAGTTGCAGTAACGGGCTCAGGGCCACAGGTAGTACACGTCTGAACCTCACACGTGAATCCATGTGGAAGATCGTGCTTGTTTTTGGTGGGCTTTGCCTCCATGCCACTATACGTCTCTGTGATGACATACTCCTGCTCAAACAAACCAGTAGAGCAGAAAGCAGGGTACTTGGTCGTGTACTCAAGAGTATGGACACAAGTTGGGCAGCCGCAGTCACAGTCGGGAGCTTGAACGTCAACGATAATGGCTTCTCCTGTCACAGCTGGCTCGTGAACCACGCATGTCGGGCCAGGCACGGTGACAGTAGCCGGAGGATGCAGGCCATCGCGGGTGAAGCATTGAGTTATCGTTGCTGTGCGGGTTTCGTACTGAACATCATCGTGAGCGACTCCGAAGGCAGCAAAGAGCGCTGGGATAAGGAGTGACTTGGAATGCATAGTTAACGAGGGCGAAGAGCAAAAATGCACCAAACAAATAACTGTAGCTGGAGATCAGACAGCGTGAGTGAAGAAGCAGAGAAAATGTGTTGTGAACGGCACAACGGGGACGCGGGCCTCATGCTAAAAATGCGGAAATGTTACGTCCATACATCAACGTCTATCTAATTCCCCTGAGCGGCGACATGAATAGTTTCATGCTAGAATAAAATAGTGTCCCGTTAGTGTCTGACCCAGAAGACCCATGTAGCGCGTAGCGCCATACGCTATTTGCTCTTAGCGTTCAATTGGGCGCTCGTTTACTTTCAAATTTCGGTTCTATGGATAGCCTGACTGTGGCTGACTGAAAGGCTAAAGTCCGGTGCGGTTGTTTATTTTGTGGAAATTAGTGGTTCTGTTGGCACTAAATTTCTGTGTTGGTTGGTCTCTGGTATGCGGTTTGTAGGGGGGCAATACAAGCAAGGAAGTGTTTGTGACTAGCTAGTTTAGTATGTCGCTTAATGCCTTAACTTGGACGCAATGACATGGGACCATATTCTAGACCAAGAGCTCATCAACTAGATTGAGATATTATCCACCTGGTGCTCGCCACTAAATTAAACTATCTTAAACTATTGACAGCAATCACCAGATGTCTTAGGCTTCGTTGGCTGACCGCTTACAGGGCTGAAGCTAAAAGTTTGAGAGCAGAGGAGTTAAGAGTCGCAGAAATTCATAGTATTGGACAAGTCCCTAATCTCTGTCTTACCAAGGCGTTCACTCATTCTTCACGATGTCTCCTGTTCGTTTATTCCCTTTCTTACTTGCAGGTCTCTTTGGTACATCCATTGCTCTTCAAGATGAGCAAATACAGCCTGAATCCTGGTGCATAACATATCTATCAACTTATTTGGTCCCCGTATCACGGGGTTACCCTCGCCCGACGACTGTTTCTGCTGGAGGAAGCATTTTCTCAGAAATCTCCGAAACACCTTTGACATTTTCTACAGATCTAGCTATCCCCTCAACTCTCTCTGTTCCTGATGATGTAATTGTCACCACTTCGATCTCAAGTCAAACTACTGGAATTCCGATTCCTGAAGCCAGTGGCCGATCAGTGATACTCCGCGTCGTTCCAGAATCGCAGGACACCAAACGAGATCTACAGGCCAGGGCAGTTCGTGGTTTTGTTGGCAGTCAGTCAGAAATTTGTGCTGATGCCACTATCTTCAACCTGGTGCAAGGTCGTCTGTTGGATGGGACATTGCCCATATACTACAACGGCGAGAGTTTCAAGGAGCTACTCGGCAACCCGGAAGCGTCATCTCAAGGGGCTGTTACTGAGACCTTCGCTGATGAGGATGGATTCCTGCGATTTTTCAACTCAGCCCTCCCAAATGGTCAGGCAGGCTTCTGTCAAGACACCGAGAGCGGCCAAGTCTATGTTACCTTCACTGCATCGCCTCCAGGTTGCCAGACTATAAGACTTTTTATTATCGAAGGTATGGGCACCATTTCGCGCCACTGATTCTAGGCTAACTTGTTTTCTTCTAGTTGACGAATGCCGGGATGGCTATGTACCCTCAAGCACTTCTTCTCGAGCTGCCAGTACATCTCTGCTATCAGAGTCTACATCTGTTTCGCTCGGAACGACGTCTCCCTCCAACGCAGCGCCTTCTACGACCACAAAGGATACCCAGATGGCTGCTTCCGCTACAGATGTTCCAACTTTCACTTCTCACGTCGTACCGGTGTTTACGAGCTCTATGCGATTTTATAACAGCTCTTCGTCTATCATATCTGCAACACAACCTGGTCTTACTCAAACATTTTCTACGTTGGACATTTCAACCAGTGTCACAGATTTGCCACTCACATCTCCGCTAAGCTCCTGGACCCCAGACCCGGAGAGCCTATCCACAGATGCACCATCCACAGATGCACTGTCCACGGATGCATTGTCCACGGATGTCTCGGGAACGTCGGACGAGCTAGCTTCTACCTTTGAGCCATCTACAACTGCCACGCCAACCATAACTCTCACGCCCACTACTACGGATTCTCAGATTACAAGTGTCACTAGCTCTGGTACCGACTCCACGGCAAGCTCTGATGTTGACTCTTCTACTACGTCTGGATCATCCTACAGTTTAGAGACTGATACCAGCACACTGCCCGATCTGCCATTGGATACCAGTTCTTCTTTTGACGCGAGCTCAACGGTCCTCCCAACGGCTGAAACCAGTCTTTTCACCACGACAGCTGCCGATGCCACAACCTCAACCACTACAAGCTCTGAGCCGACGAGAACACGTGCATGTCCAGAGGGCTTGTCTGATCCACTGACACTATTCAATGGCGAGAGGCCATCTGACAATGGTGTCGAATGGCTCGTGCTCCCTTTTCAGGTACCGCTCTACGGTGCAACCAGTGAAATGATCTATGTCAGCCCCAATGGACTTGTTACACTCAGAGACTCCTTGGGGGCCGATTCGGTCCCAGATCTGGCCTTCCTACCAGATGAAAATATTGAGTCGCTCGCTATTTTCCCTTACTGGATTGATATGATAGTTCCTGAAGATTCAGGGGCCGAGGTTACATACCAGGTGGAGCAGACTCCTAATCAGCCAGGGGTGCTGACAATAGATTGGTGTGTTTTCACTACATCAGATGAGACTGCGCCAAACCACTTTCAAATGGTGATCTCAGAGGATCAGCAGACCCCAATCACCTTCTTCTACTATACCATCCAGCCTGGGGGAACTATTGCTACTATCGGTGCCCAAAATCGCGAGACGGATCAGTGGGTCCAGTATTATGGTGCTATCCCAGATAGAACGTTCATGGAAGTTGACACGTTCGGTGACGGAGATATACGGACTGGTCAGTTTTGAGACTGCAGTAATTCTCAATATTTACTTTATTTATTTTTTTATTCTTCTTATTTTATTTCCTCTCCTTCGATCTATAGATCAGCTAGGCTTTTAACGTCTTACAAAGCTCGGTTTGAGTTTATTAATTGCCTTAGATTGCAACATTACTTTCTAATAAAAGGTATAATATTAGGATAAATATGTTGCTGAAATGTACTATGAAAAATTACAAGTGCTCTACTTATAATCCAATACTACCCCTTCTTCCCTTTATGAAGACTTCTCGTTAACCCGGAATTCTTGATCAGCAAGAAGAGGTTGTTGGCGCCGACTTCGGAGCGCCAGGGGGTGTCCCGCCATGCATCGGGTTGTTTGCTGACCCACTTGCCGGTCCCGACTTTCGGAATCTACAAGCTGTTTCTTGTTTCCAGGGTAGGAACGCGGATCAGACTGCATAGAACAGAAAAGGTATTGGAGCCTTATATCTATTCAACCTGCCTTGTCGAGTGCCCTGAGTCACATACACACACCTTAGCACTTAGTCCATTGCAATCCTAATTATCAGATTTACAATTCCACATAATGCCACCCTCACCTTTCTGGATCCAAACGGAAGACTGGCATACAGCAGGCGAGCCCTTCCGGATCGTAGAGAAACTCCCAGAGGCCTTTCTCCCTGCATCATCTACTGTCGCTCAACGCCGTCGCGATATCATCGCAAACTCTCAACACCCTCTGGACCAGCTTCGCCAGTCTCTATGTCATGAGCCCCGTGGCCATGCTGACATGTACGGCGGATTTGTTACCCCTCCAGATGATTCGGGAGCTGCTTTTGGTGTGCTTTTCTGGCACAAAGACGGTTTCTCTACAGCGTGCGGCCACGGCACAATTGCGTTGGGATACTGGGCTGTGGCGAATGGTCTCGTTAAGACTCCAGAGTCCGGCGAGGCGAATGTTGATGTTGTGATTGACGTTCCATCGGGCCGTGTTGTGGCTAGTATGAGAGTCATCGACGGGAAACCAATCAGTGCAGACTTCATCAACGTGGCCAGCTATCAATTCTCAAAGTCCATACCCGTTACGATACCATCAAGAGGTATTGAGGTTTGCGTGGATCTGGCGTTTAGCGGAGCTGTTTATGCCACAATTGATGCCGAGCAGCTTGGACTTATGGTTGAGCCTCGCAATGTCGACGAATTCATCAAACTCGGTCGGGAGATCAAGGCTTCGCTGGGTGAACGGGCTCATCATGGCAGCTATGACTGCTATGGAATTATCTTCTTCAATGAAGAAGGTGACGGCGCAGAGACAGTCCGTCAAAGAAATGTGACTGTATTTGCTGATGGCCAGATTGACCGCTCTCCCTGCGGCTCTGGAACCTGTGCTCGACAAGCGATTTTGTATGCTCAAGGGAGATTGGGGCCGGACAAGTGCAAGCTGGCGCACAGATCCATTATTGCGTCTGAATTCGAGGCGAATATAGTTTCAGAAGCGAAATCACCTATCGAGGGATTTCCCGCTTGTATTCCCAAAGTTAAGGGTGAGGCGAGGCTTTGTGGGAGGATGAGCTTCTATATCGATCCGGCTGAGCCCATCTTCCCAGGCTTCTTGTTACGCTAGACTCTCATATTGCCTTGATTCTATAAGAATATTAAGAATTATAGAGCTAAAATACCAAGGGTGAGATTCACTCATTATTATATTCCAGGGTGAAAGTAGAGCGCGATCTATTGAGCCTACTAACCTTACTTTTTTCCGCTGAGTCCATGGCCCAGAGATACCTCTCAATCATACTATGGAACATTTCGCAAAGATAGAAGAAGCCCACTATTCGTAATTCCATCCCGCTATTTAAGGCATTATGCATTAATCTCAAGGACGATCACGGGTTGACATTTGAAGTTTATGAAGTATTGTGTTATTTTCATTTGTTATCTTGGGACTGTCCAGATTAAATTATCCATATCGACGTACTCATCTTCTCCTTCTACCTGTATTCGCTTCGCGCAAACATGCCGAAATCCCAGTCTCTCGTAGAACCGCGCTGCACTCACAGTCGCAACAATCGCAGGCACCTGAGCCTCACCTGCAATTTCCAAGCCCCAGTGTACGAGAGCCGACCCCACTCCCTTCCCCCAAGCTTCACTGTGAGTATAGAGAGCATTCAGTTGCATGACTTGCGAATACCCCGGGCGCCAGAAATCATCTTCTACTTGATTCAGTGTTGCGTAGAAGGCATTTTCATGCGCACTGTCGATATCGCGGCGCGGAAAGAGGTAGCGTATGATATGATTTCGAAAGCTGAGATATTTCCCTTGTAATCACGTCAGTATGGTTAGAAATCATTCCTAACATAGGGTTCGCACGGCAACAACATTTCAACCAGTTATCCGTCATGCAGGAAACGGGAGGAACACTCCCTTGTGCAGAGCGCCAAGTCCATTCGGCCATCCCCACAGGGGTCCATCTCTCACTGCCATCAGGATCAAATGTGGAGCTTTCAGCTACCAGAACAACCCCATGCTTTCCATAAATCATAGGCTCGAGCTTTAACTTTGAGTGGAAAAATGCATGGTCCTGCGGATATTTTCCGCGGTGAGGAAAGCAGTACGTGAAGAGAGGATTGCTGCTGTCGACATTGGACGATAAAACAATAGCCTGGATGCAGGGTAAGTCTGCCGACGATGCTTGTCTGATTCTGATCATTTTGAAATCCTATGTACTTATTTTCCGTCCTTTCATAGCACAAAATCAAGGTATAAGTAGCATGGTTGTCCATGTTTGATGACCGAACTATCAGAAATACCACCGGCA
Source organism: Fusarium coffeatum (assembly GCF_003316985.1). Lineage (NCBI taxonomy): Eukaryota > Fungi > Ascomycota > Sordariomycetes > Hypocreales > Nectriaceae > Fusarium > Fusarium coffeatum. Next base: position 151,563 of record NW_022158119.1, read on the forward strand.
CGGAACCGGCATTGTAAAGAGGTGGGGTAACGTAGGGTAGCCTGGACATTTCATCCGCGACGCTTCTGTTCAATTCCAACGGCGATATTGTTTCCTTGCCCATTAAGAGACAGAATCATAATATAGTAGATTACTAAAGTCGTATAAAGATCTAATTGTAGCTCTCAAACAGTTCAATATGTTTGAACGGCCCCTACCAGCATAACACATGTCGAAATAGACTACAGCATAATATTCACCAGCTGCAGTAAAAGCACTAGCTGCAGTCAAAGTTTTTAGGAAAGTCCCTACTAACAGACACAACATTACCACCATGACCACTTTTACTACTGCTATTGGTTTTCTACCCACGCCTAATCTGTGCTGGTCATTGCATAAACAACAGTACGGACTGAGGAATGTGGCTTGGAATGTGGCGCTAGAATGTAGTTCGGCAAAGTCCGCGTGGCTGAACAAGGAAGGCGGGGAGTTGACGTTCCCGGCACGGCACGCACGACCGGCATCCCAATTCGATCCCATGCCTGGTGTGCCGGTCGACTCCTCAATTGACCATCTTGACCCGGCACCGGAGTCGCTTACCCCGGATTCCACACGCAAGCTTTCATATCATACCTTACATCATTAACATTTTGATAGAGCATCAAGACTGTGATTTTTGTATAAATAATTGCTGTTTAAACACTGATCCCTACTCAGAAACACACTTCATCGTTGTCGCATATTCAGTACAACCCCACTTCTCGCCATTTCTACCATGAGCAACCTCTCAGACTACAGCCTCCTGTCCTTTGACGTCTATGGCACTCTTATCGACTGGGAGACAGGCGTTCTGAACGGTCTCAATCCGCTGCTCGAGGCCAACAGTGCCGAATTCTCTCGAGAGCATCTTTTGAATGTTTACCATCAGGCTGAGGCGGCCCAGCAAGACAAGACCCCCGATCTAGCATACTCTGAGCTTCTCACCACCATCCATCCTCAAATTGCTGAGCGCCTTGGCCTCTCTACCACTAAAGAGCAAGACAAGGCTTTTGGCGATTCTGTCGGGTCATGGCCCGCCTTTCCCGACACCGTTGACGCCTTACGCCGCCTAGGCAAGCACTACAAGCTTGTCGTCCTCTCTAACGTCGACCGCGAGTCATTTTCTGGCAGTAACTCGGGACCTCTACAAGGCGTTCCTTTTGATCTCGTCATTACTGCTCAGGACGTTGGCAGCTATAAGCCTAGCCCGAGGAACTTTGAGTACATGCTGCGCGAAGTTGAATCCAAATTTGGAATCCCTAAAGAGAAGGTGCTGCAAACAGCGCAGAGTCAGTATCATGACCATCAACCCGCGAAGAAGTTTGGCATTAAGTCGAGTTGGATCGAGAGGCCGGGAGCGACCATGGGTAATCGAGAAAACCCTGTCTACGACTGGAAGTTTGCTACGTTGGGCGATATGGCAGATGCGTTGGAGAAGGAACTTGCCAACAAATAGATTCCAGTAAGAGTGAGAATAGTGTTATAACTTAGATTCATTGGTCATTTTAATCACAGTTGATTTATGCATCTACATACATTCTATTTACAGAAATGTAGTGACTGTACAGCTTCGTCTCGAAAGCGACTAACCGTGCAACATTGGATAAACTCTCCTAGCACTTGAAAGCATATAGACCAATTTACAAAAGAAAAGTAATAGCTGCAATCAAGTAGTATATAGCTAGAAAAGAGATCATCACTTTTACCCAAGGGTCATATTAGATAGAATTAGCTTCAAAGCTAACTTTAAAGAGTTAGCAGTGTAGGTGGCCGGCCCGGGAGTTTTGACAACCAACCGGTGCCCCACCAACGGATATCTACGGCCTCCCTTACGAAGTCGGCTTCGTCACTAACTTCTGTTTTAAAAACCACAGGCACCCATGTTTGCTACTAGCGTATTGTGACTTAATTAATCTTTTTGGATATCCTTATCACAATGATTTCTAACACGGCAGTACGAGGCACAGACAAGACAGGGAGGGATTACCGGCCAGCTTCTCCTCATCTGAGGAAAACACAAACAAGGAGGTCAACAAGAGCGTAAGCGCCACCTTGAATCTCACTACTACTGTTTTTCGACACTTTCGTATCAATTACTCACAGTTTATAGATGTGATAGCTGTCGCCAAGTAAAGGAAAAGTGCATTGGTGCTGTCCCTTGCGAGAGATGCAGCAGATTAGGCCGATCGTGCGAGTTCAGCAATCGCTTCAGGAGAAGTCGAATTCCTGGGGCAGTCTCCGTCCCAGAGGAAAAACCTCCCGTCATATCACCTGATGATGCAACTGGCTTCTTTGAGGTAGAGCGCATTCAAGCATTGGAGCATATCGTGCGACACTTCACCGGGCTCGAACACTGCAACAAGGAAGATCTCGAGACTGTTATGAGCAAACTTTCGTCGGACAACGCGGCTTTGCCACGTTTGGTTAACGGCAAGGATAATGAAAGCTCAAGTAATGATGGTAAAAGCTATGTGAACACAGACGCGACATCCCCGTCGTCGACAGGTGGGTCATTTACCTATACGTCAAGAGCCCCTAGGCTGATACTAGTATAATATCAGTTCATGCAGAATTCTCACATGCTGCGTTTTCTCGTCGTCTACAACAGAGATTCAAGGACCAGCTGAATGACTCAGACTGCGAGGTAATCAACGTCCGCTCTACCCGAAGTTCCAAGATGAATCTAATGGTGATTTCTACGCGCAGTATTTCCATACAGAAGGCACGGTAAACAACACGGCCCCTCCTGGACACCTTCTTTCTCGAGACGTGGTTGTTCTCGAAGCCGTGTCACTGTTCCCACCGCCTGAGTCCGCCTTCGTTCTCCTTGATGTATTTTTTTACTTTGCACAAACAAATTATTTCTACATCTGCGAGGAAACACTTCGACAACAACTCGATCAATTTTACTGCAACCCAACGCAAGTTGGAAAGAAGGATACTGCCTGGGTCTGTGTCTCTCTCATGGTATTCACTCTTGGAATACAATTTTTACACTTACATCAATCCTTACCCCGAGATGCCTCCCTGCATGATGCGTACAGTATTAGCCAAACAATGGATGATACTCTTGCGTTGACATTCTACCGCAAAGCATCGAGTCTGATACCGGATCTCCTTACTATGGACTCCATCGAGAGTGTTCAAGCATTTCTACTGTTCGGTATATACATGCTTCCCATCGACCCAGCGGGACTCTCATGCACGTATTTCGGAATCGCTGTGAAGGCGGCAACACAGTTCAGTATACAACAGAGGAGTGATCTATCGCCCGGAGAAATAGAGTTACAAAAGAGAGTTTGGTGGACTGCATATGCACTAGAACGGTTTGTCAAGAGTCTATCGACCTTAGAGCATTGACTGACATTGTACAGGAGAATTTGTATCCTTCATGGGAGGCCCTTCTCGATTTCAAGATCGGATACCGATACAATACTACCGACCGATATCGAGGAGCTGCAGCCAAAAAGGCGAATTAGCACTTTTCAGAATACTATAACAATGTTAAGACTTACTATCCTTATCGAGGATGCTCGAGATATAATGTAAGTTTGCCGATTCTGTCCATCTTCGACAGATTCCATATTCATCAGGAACAGGTTAGACTGGAAAGCCACCCGTCAATCGCAGTGCATCAAGACACTACAAGACATTATTGAGATTAGAGAGAGACACTATAATTACTGGCAGAGTCTTTCACAGGAAACGTGTTGTCGAGATCTCACTCCTGGAAAGCCCTTGTTCCGATCCAACGTACATCTCGCCCTCACATACCATCTCTTTCACATTTTGATCGGTCGGTCTTTTGTTCTCGACGAATCCGATGTCAAAGACAAAGAGACTTCTGCTGCAGAATGGCTCAGACTACGAAAGGCCCTAGCAGATGACTGCGTCAACAGTGCTGTGGCTACGATCAATCTTTGCCAACTTCTCAAAGAGGAAGGCCGCCTCTCGAAGTCATCCTATACCGAGTTCAGTTCTTGCTGCGCCGCTATCTTGGTTCTTGTGGCAAGATGTGTCTCTGATAAAAGCAGACAGCTCCAGGACGCTAGCAAAAAGGGTATGGAGCTTTTGAGGGAGATATCGACTGGTGTGTTTTCGACAAGCAGCGAGAAGTCTGCAGTGGCAGCTTTGGAAGCTGCATCTGAGAGATTGATCCTTGATTCAGACGAAGAAGCGAGCAGTGCCAAGTTGTCCGACAATGGTTATCGTCAGTTCCGAGAATGGGTCGCTACACAGCAGATTGCTTCAGAAGAATTGCAATTTCCCCGGCAAGAGAATCAGATGTTGAATTTTCTTGGAGGATCATTTGTGGGCCCTCAGTGTTCTGAGATGGTAGGAGGTAGTGCTGACTGTGCCCTGCCTGATTATGCAGAGTTAAGTTTACTACCTGACTTAGAACAGTGGTTCAGTTACGGGTTGGAGCGTTAAGAGCTATGTTGGCCTTGTCGACTGGTTTTCACGCTGTGGATCTAAATTTGAATGAGGGTTTTCCGCTATCTCAATCAACTTGGAATGAGTGGATGATTGTACCAATACAGATTTAACAGAGGCAGTATATAAAGAGATGACTATGTTTATGTTCTACACATGATCGACAGTACATCGTCTAAGTACATCGTCTAAGCGAGTAAAGTAGGTATCTGCTACCTTGGTATTCTGACCTTCTGATTTCAACGTCAAAATTGCTTTCAACGATCATACCTGGGCCTCGGACGCTTGGATAATTTTGCGAGCCATATCCGGGAGGGTGTCGGCCATGACGTCCATGTTGCCGAATATGTCGGCACAAGATTCCTTCTCCAGAATGGTGCAGTATGCGCCCTTGTATCTATTTCCATCTCAGGGTCAGGCATGGCTCAAATTAGGTTTCCGGACTAGAACTCACCCAGCTTTCCTCGCAGATGACACATCCCACATGTGAGCTGCTGCGAACCATTTCTCCTCGTTACCAAAGCGCTTCATCAACGGCTTGTAGGAATCGAGGGCCGGCTTGCCAATACCCTGATCATCGCAAGAGACAAAATTCTCAAGTGGCATGTCGATGCCGTTGTTAAGGAAATATCCTCGTACCTGCTCCGTATCGCCAGCAGTGAACCCCCAGACGGTGAATCCAGCGTTTCGTAGCAGTTGTAAGCACTCGGCAGCGCCGGGACGTAGAGGCAGATCCTTGAAATGGCTGACAATATAAGCGAGGTCCTCATCCGAGGCGAAGGACCTGGGCTCCTGGATGCCGCCGATCCACAGCATACGGTAAAATAGGCTGCAGAAGACATCGAAGAAACGGTGATACCGCCCAGTAATGCTGAGGTACGTATACTCTCGCTCGGAAATTTCAAACCACATGTAGCCAAGCATTGCGGGCTTGACGCCCTGAGCACGCAGGCGATCGCCTAGCCTACTCTCCAGAGCGTCGAGGATAGAATCGTAGGTAACGATAGTTCCTACAATGTCGAACACGACATGCTTGTTGTTGGCCGGCATGATGGGATATTCTGTATGATCTTGCAAAGAGAATATTTGAGAATAGTGGATAGTCCAGAGAAGGTGAGTTTGAGTGGTGCGATGATGAGGTGAAGCTGGCTACTCCCCATAGGTTTTATACCAGCTGGACATAGCTATTTGGCATCGATCGGGACTGATCCCGACGAACAGCTATATTAGGACAAGATGTAAAAACGTCATGGTTACGCATACCATCGGCCTTCTCGCATCAGGGTATCACCGTAGTAAACATCATTGACCGTCTTCAGATTCTGTGTAAAAGATTGAGCAACGGATTTCATTCAAGTCTTACCTACATCGCTAACTACAGAAACAGCCTTGATGCTAGCAAGGGGGATCCAACACACCACTCAACCATAATCCCAACGAGGATTGGATCCTTTAATTTACAGCTATTCTTTGAGTTTTACCAGGGCGTAAGTCCCCAATATACGTGCCAAATCAACACAACATTAATTTACAGCTTTGGATTTTCAGTCCACAAGGACTTCAAAGATTCTTCTAGCGGGCTTGACTTCGACTCATTCCGCTCCTTGGTCGTCTTGAAGATACGAGGCAAACCTGTCTGCTCGAAAGAAGCGCCATCGCGTACCATCTTAGCTAAGGCCTTGCTCGACAATAGAATCTTAGGCATGCCATAACCAGTAAAACCCGCAATGATGAACTGGCCAGGCTTTCCCGGAACTTCACCAATGTGAGGCATGAAGTCAGAGCTGTAACCCAGGACTGTGGCAAATGTCAAAACAGCGTTCAGCACGTTGAATGTCGTGTGCAATACGACCAAGAATAACTTACTTCCGGTCCAGACCTTATCGGTCTTCATCTCACTGTCTTCCCATCCGCGAAAGTGGCGTTGCATGTAGTTGTCAAAGTATGGAACAGCCTCCTCGATCAGCTCATCGTCCCGGACATTATCGAACCATCGGTGTTTCTGCCTCCAGAATGCCTGTCTTGCGCCTCCAACGATGATACTTCCATCTGCCCGTGGTATGAGGTAATCATTGTTGAATTTATCGAACCTAATGCCGTACGTATTGACGAGGTGAGGAGTTTCCGTTCCTTTGACACTCTTGATGTGACTGCAGATGCCTCGAACTGGAGTGATTGCTCGGGTATACTCAGGCAGGATCTGCGATGTATAGGCGTTGGTCGCATAAACGACTTTGGCTGTTTGGATGGTCCCACGAGACGTGCTGACAGACCAAGACCCAGGTTCATCATCTTCAGATTGAGTTACCGACAAGACAGGAGTGTGGGCGTGAACACTGACACCGCGCTCAGTCATCCTGTTGAGTAGGTCATGAACTAGCTTCGATGGCCATAGATGGGCTGCAGTGTATGAAATACAGCATTTAGCCTCCTTTACACCTGAGACCTATTGTTACAGAGCCTTTGTCAGATCTAATGGGTTTGAAAGTAACGTTAGGTGAGTTGCTTACCCTCTCGGCATCCTTCTTACCAATGAAGGCCACATCGGTAAGGTTCATGCCTTCTCTTTGAGAAAGGCTTTTATAAGTCACCCGGACTTCTTCGGCGTGTTTGGACTCGAGATATACGTCCAGTGCTCTGGTGAGATGAAAGTCGCAGTCTATGTTCTCGTTCTCCACAAGATCCTTGACAGCATACACATGAGCCGCTTCGAAGACGGCCAGCTCTGCCGCAGCTGCCGAGCCAAAGAGCCTGGCAAATTTAGGGATGTCGGAAAAGATATCAGGCTTCACGTGACCACCATTGCGGCCAGTTGCTCCTGAACATATCTGCCTCGCTTCAAGGAGAACGATAGAGGGGGGACGAGGGTTGTCCATGAGAATAAAGTATGCAGTGGCAACGCCTGATAGCCCGGACCCGATAATCACGATATCGGCCGTTGTTGGTAGTTCGGACGAGCTTTGAAAATCATCGAGTTCTTTGGGGTCAGTATTCCAAAACGAGGAGGTGGGGTTTACGGTAGGTGCACGATCGGATGTATAGGTAGCTATTGCGCTCATGGTCTTGCTGTTCTTAATAGCTGGTGGGAGAATAGAGGATTTCAGGGCTGGGGATTTCTTTTACAAACGGTAGGACAATGAAGAGATACAGTTATCTAGGCAACGCTATAAGTAATAAAGACCGGGCCGGCATCGTCCTTACGGAAAGGCTTTCCCGGAAATGAAAGTTTACTAAATCTCCATTTATAGCCGGGTCCACCGGCCGGTGTTACTACTTTCAGTAAGCATCTTGGCTCTTATTAGCTACAATGCCTAAACCGCCGCTATACGTATCTACATAGGTACTCGTGCCTTTACGTAAGTAAAAGAAAGATAAATCCTCTTTGAAGCTATATATTGCTAATAAAGAAGTAGCTATTAAATATTACTAGTGCTCTTTTCTTGCTTCGTAACATAACATCAATCTTTGTTCTCCTTTACAGAGACCTCTCGTCAACCCTAACGCTCTTTCAAACTCGTTACTTTCTATTTCCGTTTGGTGATATATTCTGAAGTTCCACAGACGTCGTTACCGCTTCGTTCTCAATTCGAGCCCTTTCCAAAGCCACCCTCTCTCGTCTCTTCCTCTTTACCCGGGATGCTACACAACAGCCAATACACGAGAAAATGCCCACACCGGCAAGAACGGGAAGCACAATAAATACAACCACCGATTCTGGTTCATAAAATCTGCCCAAGCTTCCATTATCCTCTTTCCGGTCGTATTTGCCGTCCGGAATATGCTGGCCGGGTGTCCACGTTGGCACTCGTTTGCCACTAGTCAATGTTGGAAGCGATGGTGTGAGGGTTGACGTATCGTCTGACATCCAAGTTATCGCCCAAGGCTCATGTACGATATATGTGTCCTCCGCGGTTATGGTTTTGCGGTCACCATCAAGCCTCATGGTGTTATTTGACATCCAGCGCCCGCATGCATTCGAGAGAGTGCTGTAGAGGATAGCTTCATACGTCAAGCTGTAGCCACTGAAAGTTTACTTAGTATCAGTATCTCGAACCAGAAAGCTGAATATTAAGACGTCGCCTAGGATAAATGTGCAAACTAACCTATTACAACAATAGGCTGTCGAGGCCATCTCTCCGTTCTCTTCCATCTCATAGTATGTCCAGCCGCTGGGACATACAGCAGGGCTAAAGTGGAGACGACTCTCTGGCGCTACAGAGTCCCAATCAGATGGATAGCATGAGTCGACCCGCTCCGAAACAACAAGAGGTATTGTGTAAGTAGTGTCGTTAAAATAAGTAAATACAAGACTGGTGGTGGTGAAATGTGAATCACAGCCGGTCGGCTGTTGAAATGGTGTAGTCAACGCCAACAGCGCTGCGGCCGTGGTCGTGACCGAGATGGACGACATGCCGGGGGTATTTGGAGAAGACATTGAAAGAAGATGCAATTTTCCTGATTAAAAAGAAAACGAAAAGGGTTATCGCATTCGGCCAACAAGCACGCTTTATATACCAAATTACGCCGCCTGCGCCCCCTGTTCTCTACAGGGAGGGACCAACAGAGGTACGTACGTATTAGGTTCCAGACCTGGAACTAGACCTTGAACCCTGACATTTGACCCCCCGGTAGCTGACCCCCTGACACATTCTCGCCAACTCAATTATCTAAGTCGACAAGGTAAAGTTGGTCATTCCCGGACCAATCTCGAAGTCAGAATTGGGTAAATTTTCCTGAAGAACAGTCCTGTGACTTTACATAACCTTGTGACCAGAATGATTTTATTTTCCATAACTATCCAACTACCTTTATCTCCAATATGTGATAGAAGACGGTTTAGTTATTTCCCAAGCCTTGTCCAGTACCTTTACTACCTCATCGGGCAATGGGCCCTTTTCCAGATTGTTTAAATTGCTCTCCAGCTGACTCAGGGAGCTAACTCCAATTACAACTCCATCATTGCCGTTTTTGACGTTAAGCTTGCTGTGGTGGACCAACCATCTGAATGCAATCTCTAAAAGTGTAAGGTCCCATTTGTCAGCGATCGGCTGGATGACCTTCAAAGCCTCAAAGTTATCATCCCTGAAATATCTGTCGCGGTACATAGCGCCGAAGCTAGTATTTGAACTAGAAAATCGACCACCGTCATCTGAGTATTCCTTACTTTGATACTTTCCGCTGAGGACGCCTCCTGCCAACGGGTTGTAAACGAGGATATCTAGACCGAACTTGCGGCAACAAGGGACTAGTTCTTCCTCGATGGCTCGAGTTAAGCAATTATACATGGCTTGATAAAGGCTTGGCTTGACCCATCCTTTCTGGTCTGCAATGGTACAGAGTTCGGCGACCTCCCAGGCTGCGTAGTTGCTCAGGCCCAGCTTTTTGAACTTGCCCTCCTTGTACAACTCATTGCAGGCCTCAAGAGTCTCTTGAAACGGAATTGAACGATCAGGCGCGTGCAGGTAGAAAATATCCACACTATCAGAACCCAGTTCGCTTAGACTCTTCATCAGGTTTTCCTTGATAACGGCCTTGGAATGATCGCCAGCTTTGTAGGGGTACCACTTTGTCGCCAGGGTAAGTTTGCGGTCGCGCCAGTTGGTAAGCCTGGTCCAGGCTTCCTGTTTTCCGCCAACATAAGTGCGGGCAGTATCGACTTCGTTATAACCTCGCGATTGTAAGTAGTCGAGGCACTCGTTGAATTTGTCCAAAGATGTGATGCGAGTTCCATCAGCCTCAGAACCTTCAGGGCCGAAGGTTAGAAGGCCTAGACTGACGCGGGGCTTGTGTGGCATGGCTATTGTTTTTCTGGCTGAAGGGGTAAAATGTCGATAGCGATGGCAAACACGTACTACTGAAGAAGCTCGTAGCAATCTGTTGAGAAAATAATTTGCTCGTGCAGTATTGAGCTTCCGTATTTCGTTGAACGCGCGAGACATGAATCTTATAGGATAACGCTCTCGGAACATTCCCGTACTATATGCACTCCAAATCGTCAGTCGACCGAAGCAATAGGTAAGTGCCTGTCTCGGTTTGGATAGCCGAGTATCTCACAGATGATGGTGGGTCCCCGCCGGGAGGTGACCCGACTCCATATCACAAGCGTTATCAGCATGCTTACAGGATTACACATCATACCCCGCACCTATGGATTAAGCGTTGGTCAATCGTAGACCATCGGGTAGGGTTACCGTGATGTGCAAGTCGTCATTTTGTAGTGATGAACTCCAATCTGAATGGTTCGCTTGTGACCCGATGTGTCTCTCGAATCTACATAGTTCACGGCAACGTTCCGAGATCTCAGATACGGATGGTCAGCCACGGGATATAAATTCAGACGGTATGCAAATTCAAATTGTTGATTGCCAACAGATTCAGTCAACTGATTTTCACCTTGGTATCACACTTCTTCTTAAAACTGAGCAATTATGACTACCTTCAACCCTCGTGACCTTGGTGACGTCAAAGTCATCGACCGTTTTGACCTCAGCAACAGAAGCTACCTTATTACTGGAGGTGGCGGAGGTATCGGTTTTGCCTGCGCAAAGGCGATAGCTCAACTTGGTGGCAGCGTTGCTGTCATCGACACGGCTCCCGAGCCAGTGGAAGAGTTCAAGACTCTTAGCGAGCGCTATGGCGTTAAGACATCATACATTCGAGGTGATGTTACTAACCAAGAATCTTTGGAAAAGGCCTTCACAGAGGCTGTCGAGTCTATGGGTGGCCAGCTACATGGTGCACTGACAGCGGCTGGTATTGTTATGGATACGCCACTGCTCCAGGCTGACTGGGAGGTCACTCAACGGACACTCAACGTCAACATTATGGGTACATACTGGGTGATCAAGCTTCTTGCGCAGCATCTCGTCGATACCAAGACTCCTGGAAGTATCGTCGCCATTGCCAGCATCAATGGACAAGGAATGTATGTCCCAGTGCAGCCAAAGTCAGCATATAATGCCAGCAAGGCTGCTATTAAAGGCCTCATGGGTCCATTAGCCGGAGAACTTGGTCAATACGGAATTAGAGTAAACTGCATTTCACCAGGTGAGTTCGCCAGAACTAGTCCCAATACTTCTTGTTGAATTTAACTAGGTGCTATCCAAACTCCTCTCCTGGCCCGCTTGCAAGGAGAAAAACGAGCCATCCTTGATTGGTACCAAAACGGAGCTCCAGTCCAACGACTAGGCGTACCAGAAGACCTAACTCCTATGGTAAGCTATCTGCTGAGCGATGCTTCTTCCTTTACAACGGGTGCAGATATGTTAGTTACAGGTAAATTCTTATTATTCCAACTGAGGAGAAAGTCACTAACAATTGCCAGGGGGCCTCCATGCTGGAACAGCTTTGAAGTAATAAAATTCTTTACTATTAAGAGATAAAATACTTTGTTCTACTTAGTATAATACTCTATACCTCTGCTAATATTAACTTGGAATAAACTAGTTTAACCCGTGGAAACCCTAACTGTTATACATAATACGAAAGGCTGAGGAGGGAGCATTCCATCAGAGAATAGAAGATATATGACTTGCCTAAGAAGAGGCCAAGACGGGGATCGAGGGAGCCAGAGTTGAGACAGAGAAGGCAGTTGAGCGCAAGGTTGAGCGAACGCCGAGCTAAGAGCTGTCGAGAACCGGAAAAGGATGGGGATGATAGTCAAACCGAGCTGACAAGGACGCCATGGGGAAGCTCTAGAAACAGCCGAGGAGCAACAAAACGCCGATGGTGAAGCACGACAAAAAGCAGACAGAAAGGCCCGTAAGTATTACAAAGGCAAGACTGAATATGATGTCTGCCTGAGTTTAGAGGTTGAATCAAAGGCAGCTGGGAAGTGAACGATATCTGAGTCTCCAAATTGATACCGCATCGGGTAGTTGACTAGCACTTTTTGTCACGATCAATTAGGCAGCTCTTTCGTCAATCCAGTCCAATAGAATGCGTCGATCTCAGCCATTATCTCTCACCCCTTCGCGCCTTTTGATAACGGTGGATACCTATCCAATCAATCCGCTCTAGTGACTGAAAATCATCGAATCATCGTTGGAGTTATCTTCCCCGCGATTGCAATCCGCTAGCGTCGGCGAACACGGCACGTGCAGCACCCATCATGCCCGATAACGATCAGAGGATGTAGGAACTATAAGTGTAAGCTTATCCCCATCACAATATTCTTTTCTTGGCAGTAACTATCAATGTCAAAATGAGTATCAAAGAAACTACAAACATCGATGACTATCAACTCGCCCAGCTGGGTCACTCCCAGTCCTTCAAGCGCAACTTCAGCCGCTGGACAATGCTTGGTCTAGCCTTTGCAATCCTCAACTCCTGGACCGCCCTCGCAGCATCACTCTCCCTGGCCCTCCCTTCCGGTGGCCCAGTTGCAGTGATCTGGGGTCTTGTCACGGCTGGTATCTGCAATCTATCCCTCGCAGCCAGTCTTGCAGAATTTCTGTCTGCACAGCCAACCTCCGGAGGGCAATATCATTGGGTTGCTACCATTGCGCCTGCTTCGCTTAAGATTCCTCTGTCTTGGATCACAGGATGGATAAATCTTAGTGGTTGGGCTTGTCTTGTTGCGACGAATTGTTCGTTGTCGAGTACCCTTATTATCAACATTATTTCGCTTCTTCATCCCGAATACGCGTTTCAGAGATGGCATCAATTCTTGATATATCTTGGCATTGCGTTTGTTGCTTTTGCGACTAATGCCTTCATGCACTCGATTTTGCCGAAGATCAATGGTTTAGCACTTGTATGGAGCATCGCTGGATTCTTCATCATTTCAATCACTGTGCTTGCTTGTGCAGCGCCCGAATATGCTACTGCCAAGTATGTATTTGCGACTTTCATCAATACCACCGGCTGGCCTGACGGTATCGCTTGGCTTCTTGGACTTCTTCAAGGCGGTCTTGGTCTCACTGGATTCGATGCCGTTGCCCATATGATCGAGGAAATCCCGAACGCCGCCTTGGAAGGCCCAAAGATCATGCTGTACTGTCAATACATCGGCATCTCAACCGGGTTCCTCTTCCTCATTGTGGTACTCTTTGTCTCAGGCGGTATCGACAATGCGGATAGAATCATTGGATCTACTGCTGGGCCTTTACTTGAGATCTTCTATCTTGCGACAGACAGCAAAGTCGGGGCTATCTGCCTCCTCATGTTCCCTCTCCTCTGCCTGGTCTTTGCTGCGATCGCCGTCATGACAACTTCGTCGCGTATGATGTTTGCTTTTGCGAGAGATGGTGGTCTCCCTGCGTCGCGTATCTGGTGGAGGGTCCATCCTACGCTCGGTGTTCCCATGAACGCGCTTTACTTGAACGTCGTTATTGTTATCGTGTTTGGCTGCATTTATCTTGGCTCCACGGTCGCTTTCAACGCCATTATCGCGTCGTCTGTGGTAGCTCTGGGTCTCAGCTATGGCATTCCCATTGCTCTGCATGTTTGCACGGGACGATCACGGTTGCCAGAGGGAGCTTTCAAGCTACCAAATTGGCTTGGATGGACGACCAATATTATTGGACTGGTCTACACGATTGTTACGACAGTGCTTTTCTTGTTCCCTCCTGCGCTACCTGTGGATGGCACTACCATGAATTACTGTGTGGTTGCATTTGGAGTCATCATTGTCATTTCGCTTATCCAGTGGATTGTTGATGGACGGAAGAACTTTGAGGGACCGAGAATCACTATTGGTGAGAGCGAAGTACCGGAGGCTGATCACTGATTGGCAAGGGATTGCACAGTCACATAAGAGATGAAGGGTTATACGATGAACTCATGATATTAAAGATAGTGTGGAGTTGTTGCCCAAACTGTATTCCACAAAACCAACGCCCGATTCCCAACCTCAATAGCATAAATCGTGAACACCTTATCCCCACCATGATGCCACACCGCCTAAGCCTTAGCCTCCGTCTGCTGAACAGCATCATGAGCTTCATTGAATGAATCAACCTTATACGAGCTGAACTTGCGCGCAGAAACACCTTTGGCAAACATGATATCGAGCTCCTCAAAGGTCCTGTTGCGAGTCTCAGGAAGACGGAAGTATCCCCAAACAAAAGTCAAGAAAGCAGTGCTTCCCCAGATGAAACCAGTGTAGCCCTTGAGGTTCCACTTGGTAGGGTTCATGAAGTATGGCTGAAGAACACCAGCGACGACACTGGTGAGGGCATAACCGTTGCGAGCCAGACAGATGGTCTTCTGTCGAAGTCTGGTAGAACCAATCTCGGCAGGGAGGGCCCAACCTAACTGACCGGCTGAGAGCTGAAAGACGAATGTCCAGACGAGGGTAAGGACTGCTTGGCTCATGGCGATAGTGTTGTTCTCGGTGCGAGTGTTGAGGATGCCAATGATGAAGAGGACAATAGCCATGGTGAACATACCGTACAGGTAGGCTGTTCGTCGACCGATGTAAGGCATGATGGCGACCCAAGAGATGATAGTCGCGAACAGAGCCATTCCGTTTCCTCCGACGTTGAGATGGTAGGTTGTGTTTGTGTCAAGCCCAACCTGTTGGAAGAAGTATGTAGAGTTGTATGCAAAGTTCAGACCAGAAAGGACTTGACCAGCAAAGACAACGACAGCGATCTCGGTTCGGCGAAGCTCGAAGCCTTGGAAACAATCCTTGTATGAAGTACCGACCGAGAGCTTCTCCTCGAGATCGTTGGTGTAGACGATAAGGCCAAGAGTATCGTGGAGTTCTTCTTCGGTAGCGCTGGGTCGGAGACGTCGGAGGTTCGCAAGAGCGTCATCGTGGCGGCCGATTCGAACGAGATGCCAGGGTGTGTCGGGAGCGAAGCAGAGGATGGGGATCAAGACAACAGGCCAGAACCATTGAAGCGCGAAGGGAATGCGGTATGCCCAGGGCGCAGGCTTGTTGACGAGACCGGCCATGACTCCAGCCGAGATGAGCTGTCCGATAATGAAGCACATGTTTGTCCAACTGGTCATGTAGACTCGAAGAGACATAGGAAGGACTTCTGAGGCGTAGGCAGGTGCAGTGGTGGCAAAGACACCCCAGGGCAGACCACAAAGGATTTGTCCAACAAGGAGAACCTTTGTATCAGGCGCGAAGAAGACAATGAAGATGAAAGAGCTCAGTGCAAGGAGTGAGGCAATGAGGACCTTGATGTGACCATACTTGGTCACAAGGTATCCATTGAGCAGTGTTCCAAAGAACGCACCCACGCCTGCAGCATTACCAAGACCAGCCTGCCACGGAGCAGAAAGTTGGTAGTTGTTGGTATCTTCATTCCAATGACCGTATTTTTTCGCGAAAGCAGGATAGGCGTAGAAGTTGGAGAGCAAGTTGGTATCGTAGCCTTCCATGACAACGCACATGGAGACGACGAGACACCAGGCTACTGTCCATGGGTATTTGCGGACGGCCTGCAGAGGAGGAAGATTGTGTTCTGCTTCGGCGCCGAGACGAGCTTGATCGGTGGTGTCTTGAGCCGGCTTGTGGGGCGCTTCGACATCGTAGTCCTCAGCATGAGAGACAGCAGTATCGAGAGTTTCTTTGCCCATCTTGTCGATGATAGAGATGCAGATGCAGATGCAGATTGAATTCTGATGATCTTGGCTGTATCAGGGTCGCATCGTGGAGATTATATAATGGAGAAACACTCTTCGGATCTACTTCCTAGCTCACCGTCTCCTGCTTCTGGCATCCCCATGGGGAATGCAGAATTTGCCCCGTGGGGAGGGTTCGATCGTTTGACTACTTGACGATCCGAAAATTACCCCATTAGGAAAAGTCCAGTTGGACCTTCCTGAATAAAAGCTTAGCCCTCGGCTTGATGCGACGATAGTTTCTCGTCGCGGATTGGTCAATGTAACCCCGCTGTATTCATCGGACCGAGAATAGGAAGGTAGCAAAAAAGCAAATGACGCGAGCATCACCCGACTATATCTCCATTAAGCAAACACAATGTCTACTATAACCGAAAAACGCAGCCAAGTCTGCGATAATTGCCGATTCCGTAAGGTCAAGTGTGATCGGGGCTTGCCCTGCAAGAACTGCAGCATCGGGGATCTTCGGTGTCAGTATCGGCATAGTATTCGGAGGAAAGGTCCTA
This sequence comes from Fusarium coffeatum, assembly GCF_003316985.1. NCBI lineage: Eukaryota > Fungi > Ascomycota > Sordariomycetes > Hypocreales > Nectriaceae > Fusarium > Fusarium coffeatum. Next base: position 168,101 of record NW_022158119.1, read on the forward strand.
AGCAGGGCCAAGGGAGACGACAGGCGCAGTTGAGACAGGGTCTTGGGGGTGATGGGTTCCAGTTTCAGATTGTTACGCCGAGAGAGACTGGGCCGAGCAGAAGCGAGTGCGAGTCCCAGGCACAAACAGAGACATGGGACCAGACAGACACACAACCACACGCACAGTCACAAGCAGAGTCACAACCACAGACTCGAGCACAAGAACAACAACAACAACCATTACCGGGGACCATTCCGGTCTCACAACCAGATTTGAATGAGACTCATCACATTGGACCAGACATCCCAAGCCTATCCAATGACTCAATCCTCGAAACCGAAGACCTCTGCAAACGCATGTCTCAATCCCTCACCGCCCACATCCAACTCTTCCAGCGCTTCCTCTACCCAATAATGCCAGTCGTCGACGACGACATCCTCGCCGACGCAGCCCGCCTAAGCGAAATACCACCATCACGATACGCTCTCATACTAGCGATATGTGCTGCTACACGAATGCAGCTACGACTAGACAAACGCATTGATGGCTCCGACAATGAGCTTAATGCTGAGATTCCACCCGAACCACAATTGGATGGGGATGTTCTGGTGAAGCTTGCTGAGAATTGCCTTCGGGAGTATAGTGTCATTGATGATACTAGTCTGGATTCTATACTTGTTTCTTTTTTCCTCTTTGCGAGTTATGGAAATCTCAATGATTCGCGTCATGCGTGGTTTTATCTTAATCAGAGTATTACTCTTGCTCAAGCACTTGACCTTACTCGAGAGTCAGGTTATTACGGGTTACCCGATGGAGAGCGGGAGAAGAGAAGACGAGTATTCTGGCTACTCTTTGTTACAGAACGGTAAGTTAACCGATTCCTGCGATTATTATTTGTGAAGCTGACAAGTTTAGTACCTTTGCCCTCCAACACCGGCGATCAGTCATGCTCCGAAGCACAGTCAACAAACCCCAAGTAGTAGACTCCAACTGCCCCGTCGTAATGCACGATTTCATAAACCACATCCGCCTCTTCGAATCCCTCCCCTACTCACTATACGAATGGCAGCCCGAGAACGACGACCGGCGCTTCGAAGATTTGAAGCTCGTCAACACCATCAATGATAAATTATGCAGCGTCCAGCCTGAGCAATCTATCATTGAGAGCCAACGCTTCGATACTCTAATCACACAACAGTGGCTGAGGATTTCCATGTGGAGGATAGCGTTTGGGCAGAATCCGTCTTCTGCTTCTGGGTTTGGACTGTTGCTGCCTCCTGCGCTGCCTATGGATGCGGGAAAGATTATTATGGCTGCTTTGGGATCTGTTGGGACAAAGTCTAAGGATTGTCATGGCATTGGAATGGTAAGTTACATACACTCCTTCACTAAGCTAAACTAACGTCTTTTCTAGGAGCAGAAGTTGTTTGATGTCGGAGTCAGTCTCGCCGACACAGCGCAACTACCAGGCTGGTCATACAACGCCCTCGACAACGGTCCTCGAGATCTACTCTCGGTAGTCATCCACGCTTTATCCACTGTTCGGGGATCACAATCACATCTACTTCCCAATTTGCTAAAGCACTCAGAGACATTATTTGCATTATCAGACCCGAATGCTCATATTGACCTGCAGTGGGATATGCTTGGTGATGCAAGGAATGCAATTGTTGAAGAAGTTTCGGAGGAGAGTGAGAGCTCTGTTGACTCTTTGGCTTGGATACCGGAAAGTGGACTTGATTTGTTGGACTTGAGTACACCTGTTGCGACGACTACTTGGGATGATGGAAGTATTACTTGTGAAGCGTTTGATCCTGATATTGGGTTGTCTTTTGATTGAGTCTATTCACACAAATTGGACGTCTGTCGTGTTCCATAGTTCTTTTCTACCATTTATACTCCCCTGGCGTTTCTTAATCTATCTTTATACCCAAACTCAGACCTTCTCGAGCAAAACAACCTTACTATCATAATCCGTACCAAATCGATACTGAATACCACCATTCATCAACGTCGCACCAGAATAAGTCTCCCCACCATCAAGCTTATACCTCGCAGCAGAGTCAAGACCAGCCAATCTCAGTAAAGGATAATTCGTCACAGTAGTCGATCTAATCTGGAACGCAAAGAGCACAGCCTGACTTCCATCATCCGAGACAAAGATTGCAGCAGGGAAGTTGGAGTGCTCAGGCAAGACCAAACGCCACATGTCACCGTTGATGATAATAGGGTTGATCTTCTCCGCAAGAGCGATAAGCTCGGGGATCTGCGCCTTGTCTTCCTCAGGTGTGTGATCCGGATCGAGCTCAAAGCCGAAAGAGCCTCCCATCATAGCAACGTGAGCTCTGAAGCGCATGGGCAGGGATCGTCCTGTAAGGTCGTTCGGGGCAGAACAGACGTGTGCGCCCATAGATGAAGGTGGGTACACCAATGATGTACCAAATTGGATATGAATGCGATCATAAGCATCCATGTTATCAGACGTCCAGACCTGAGGAAAGTATTGCAAAATACCAGGGTCAAAACGGCCTCCGCCAGAAGCACAGCCTTCCCATAGAACGTTGGGGAAGCGAGTTGTTAGGACCTCGAAGACGTGATATATACCCAACATGTAAGCGTGATGGTTGTCTGGCGTGGGACTTTCGTGCATAGCACGGTTGTTGTCCCATTTGATGTAGTTGATAGGCGCAGATTCAAGAATCTTGGTCATTGAGTCAATGATGTAGTTTTGAACTTCGGGAAGCGCTGCATTGAGGACGAGTTGTTGACGGGTCTCACTGCGTGAGTATGTACCCGCGCTGAGAACCCACTCAGGATGGTTTTCGTACAGTTCAGATTTCTGGTTGACCATCTCAGGTTCAACCCACAGACCGAACTGCAAATTCTCATCTGATTCAGCAACCTTGAGCTTGTTGACACTCTCCACAAGAGACCCTAATCCGTTGGGAAATCTCTTGGGGTTAGCAACCCAGTCGCCCAAACCAGCATGATCATCAACACGAGGATATTTATCTCCAAACCACCCATCATCAAGGACAAACAATTTAGCGCCCAACTTGGCAGTCTCCTGCGCAAGTTTGTAGATGGTCTTCTCATCAAAATTGAAGTAAAGACCTTCCCAGCTATTAAGCAAGACCGGTCGTGGCTGGTTGACGAACTTACTTCGAATGAGGTTCTGACGATAGAGACGGTGGAATTTGCGTGACATCTCGCCGATGCCGAGATTGGAAAAGACGGAGACGCATTCTGGCGATTGGAGTGTCTCGCCGGATTTCAAGGGCCAGGAGAGTTGACAGGGGTTCATTCCGACGACTGCACGGGTGAGGCCTTGATGGGATTTTTCGACTTCGACGTTGAAAGAGCCTGTGTAGACGAGGGAGAAACCCCATGCTTCGCCGTGGGATTCTGTTGTTGTGGGAGATACGACTGATAGGAAGGGATTGTGGTAGTGAGAGGAGTATCCAGTGGTGCTTCCAAATCTGCACATCGTTAGTCGTAGAAACTATTTGAGGTGTCGTAGACTTACCCTTGCGTTCCGTACTCGACCTTTCGGCGAGTCCTATTACACTCTCTCGTCCACTCTCCCTGAAGCTGCAGCATCTCATACTCCTCATTCGGAAAGTCCACACAAAAACTAGCCAGCTTCTCAACAACAATCACATCATCGCTATTGTTAACAACCCTCACATTCCTCACAATAGCATCAAGTCTGGGAAACACCGAGTAACTCAACTCAGCCGCCACAGAACTATGCTCATCCTGCAACGTCACGACAAGCGTCTCAACATCTTCCTCTGCACCAAAAGTACAAGGAAGTTTCTCAAGGGCAGGTTTCCCCTTGATGACGTTGTGAGATTTGTACTTGAAATCGCACACTGTGAAGCCCTTTGCGTGCTTGATGTGTACTGCTGGAGTGCGGAAGTCGCCTCGGCCGAGGTCGGGAAATTCACGGCGGAGATGGGCTTGGGTGGACCAGCCGCCGCCGTTGGACTTGATTTGAGCGATGGGGTCTTCTGTTACCGGTGCGCCAAAATGATCCAGGAGGAGATCTCCAGTCTCAGAGTCGACGTGGAAGCGGTACGAGACATTTTTTCCATTGAGGGCGAAGGAAGTCCCGTTGACCACGATTGCTGGGTATGTCAGTCAGTTCGAAGGCTGGGGTTAATTATAGAAGACGTACGGGCAGCTTTGGGGGTTGATGAGAGGAGAGTCATCTTGGTCATTGAAATAATTACAAAACGCACAAAATAATAGAGATAAGTTCAAAGAACACTGTTTATATGTAAATTTTATCTTTGAATCATAGTGTTTTATACGCTGTCATCTTTATCCCCGCGTAGTCGTCACGATACAATTCCGAACATTTCCCCATGGAGTTAAATCCGGCTTTGATCGCGCGGGGAGGTAAGACATGTCCGACTTGGGTGGAGTGGGTACGTACCGTGCCAAGTCCACCCCTTCCAGACGCGAACTTCTTACCTCGCGTGATCGCGACAGAACTACCCTGGAGGGGACGCATTTTTCGAGCATGTAGGCGTACAACCTGAGTAAATGGATATCTAAGGTACCTTTAATATCTATTACAATTTCTTCCTTCATTTTCTTAAATTGAGAAATACCTGTGATGTCAATATTGGTGTTACGTTTGAATGTTGGAATTTATTTGAAGATTGTGTTCAAAAATGCGTGCAGCTCGCCCGAAAATCTACGCAAAAGCTCTACAAAAGAAACGACCATATGATTGGTTTGTGTCAATCCACTCTTGGGTCGCTTAGCGTCAGCCACACATCCGATCGTCGTCTTGGGACTGACCTAGCCCGAATAAGCAATGATCCACATAGCACAAGTCCACGATTGGTTCTTGCAGACGGAACAGACCCGCTATGGCGTCCGAATTGTTCAAGTCTCCTATCGTTCTTCGCCCATCTCCTACCCTGATCTCTTGTCTCTTATCTCTTGTCTCTTATCGCTTATCGCTTATCATCTTAATCATCTGATCGTGAGCCGCATCGTCACCATTCAAAAAGCCATCAAACAGTCTGTGAACTGAACTAATTCACAGCATATGTCAAAGAAATTAAAGATAGTAATTATCAATTAGAATCATGGTTAACTATATATTAAAGTCATTATGTGCTCCGATCCTTCCTTTATCGACCACCATCATGGTATAAAGCTCCACTTCCACGTCCACGACTCCATCGACACCTCTTGCTCGTGATAAAGATTTGCACATGGGATAAGAATCCAGTTCTTGACAATTATCGTGTAATTTAGTGACTGAAACGAGCACGTCATATTCAACGCGTCTTTAATTCAGCGTCAAGAGCTTAGTAGGCCGCTGTGTTGTGACCAACGTGTCCTTGCTGGGTATGACCGGGCTGCATATGACCCTGTTGAACATGGCCAGGTTGAACGTTGTGGTGCGCAGGGTAACCTGGCTCCGCATGGGGCTGGGCAACATGGGGCTGCTGAGCGTGGGTTTGGGGAACGTTGGTAGGCTGGACGTAAGGGTCTTGGTGAACAGGCTCGGGATGCTTTTCGACGTGATGCTCCTTGCGGCGCTCCTTGATCTCGTGGAAGGAAGCAGTAACAGCATGCATGAGACTAAAGAAGTTAGTATACGATTCTTAAGCTTATGTGGGGTAGTGACTTACGTGCTAAGAATAGCGAGAATAAAAGTACCCCAGGGCAAGTTGCAGCTGTCATCAGTAGTGTTGGAATTATTCTGGAAAACACCAGAAATACCCTGTGCGTCATAGCAACGTCTTGGGCCAGCCGGACCACCATTAGGTCGAGTGAGAACAGACACAGCAATGAAACCTCCAACAAAGGCAATATCCAGAAGAACCCAGAGCCAGCGAAGCCATCGAGGACCACCACCCTTGAGAAGCAGAGACATGATCATGCCGACAAGAGTGTACAAGGCAGCGGCAGCGAGAATACCCTCAACCGCGCCAAAGGCAGCGTTGACGCCACGTCGGGTCTTGATGACATTAACGATGTTGTAGACTTTCTTGAGACGAGCGGAGAAAAGGCCGAGGGAGATGATCGACGAGAGGAATTGTCCAACACGTGTCAAGCGGAGAAACCAACGGTAGAGGCCCGAGTGCTTGAGCTTATCGGGGACGAAGCGAGTCAAGAGACCCGTTGGGCGCTCGGACGTGGTGCCGTAGTCGTTGTATCTGGTGTTGTCGTGGTACGCCATGGTGAAGAATGACTCAAACTGTGATGATGATGAATGGCTGAGTTGTGGCTGTCAAAGCAGAATATATATCAACATTTATTTCTAGGTAACATTGTATAGCAGGTTTATTTTGTTCGTGTAATGACGATTCTGGTGATCAGAAACGTCATAACTGACTGATGTAGCCTCATGACATTTATAAGTCGTCATCTGGGTCGAGTCAGTACAATGATCGACGCGCCCGTCCAAGCCACTGAAAACAGAATCGTACAATGACGGCAGAGATAAAACTCTCTTCTGCACGCGAATTGTCTGAAATTATCCTGTTTCAATCGATCCTCTATTTATCGACTGAATGGCGCGTCATGAATAAAATCCACTATCGACGGACTAAAAGCTCCAGTCTTACCCCTGCGGCGCCTTGGCTTACGATTTTGCTGCCGCGGTGCCGAATTCTCTGCGTACGCCAAGGGAAAAATGGCCGTAGCTTGAGACAGCCGTCATGATTGAACAAATTCATTGGTTGATGGGACAATCCACATTTTTGAACAGAATCCGAAAAGAAATCAAGGTTTGCGAATTTGAGTAGGGCTGCGTTAGCGGCTGCTTACCATAAACAACCTCATGTTAGTTTAACGATGGTGATACTTAATATTATTGTTTATTTCCGATAAGAACGTCTAACGCTTCTATGCAACTAGATCCTCACTGCTTTCTGTATACCCATGCGTACTAATCTGTGGTGCTTTCGAGTTTGTTCCCGTGGATCGCTGAAACCCACTCCTATCCTTCGACTCAAGATGAATACCAGGTCCAGTATTCCCACTCGCTCCATAAGCAGAGCTGAACATCCTGGGAATAGCAATTCTAAGAAAAGGCTTGATAGTAGCCATGGAACCACCGATGATGCTAAGGTTCAATTCTAGAATGCACCACATCAAAGCCAAGACCGTGTTATCTAATCTCGTCAGTTCGGTCCGAAAAGTAAGCAGAACTTGAAACTTACGCGTTAAATCTGGGTTGTGGAGCAAGACACTGAGAGATTGCAACCGAATGACGCTGATGATGCACACGCTGCTTCGGTTAGATAGAGTATATAAGCGAGAGCTGGGGAACTTACCTTGCACCCATTGTTAAAAGCACGCCAACTCCGATCTTTTGTTTCTTAGGCAGCATAAGAGTCTTGAGCCACGGTAGAGGAATAATGACAGTGAGAATATCTGCGAAAATTCCTAGGCCGGCTTGTAAGAAGTAGAAGACCGGTCTGTTAATGCATTTTGCTGTCGCCATAGCCACAGGGTCCCAAGAGCCCCGAACAGGATTGCAGGAGAAGATGTTGACGAGTACTGAGGCTGTTGAGTAGCCTATGATGAAAGCGAAGGCGGTCCAGATGAGGATTCGGGCGGCTTTCATAGGGAAGATTCGGAGGTAGAAGATTAGGATGCTGCCTTTGGCGAAGCCTGTAGCTGCGCAGAAGAAGATGGCTGCGAGGAGGTTGTTGAGTGAGAAATGGGGGAATAAGTCTGGTGAGAAAGGGACGTTCCATAGGTGTTTGCCCATTCCGTAATTTGTCACTATATTGGTAAGTCATCCGTGTGTGTGACTGTAGTGAGGACTTACTATTCAGTGTGAACGCCACGAGAAGAACATTGCATACCCAGGAGAGTATCATAAGATCTATGAACGTTAGCAAGTGAAGCCCACGGGAACAAAATTACTCACAATCATCAAAAGAGAGCTTGCATACAATAGCTGCTCTCGTGTAAACTCGAATGCCCATGCATACTGTCGCAAGCGGGAAAAAGATGGCCGTGACAACCACAAGGGGAGCATCGGCGGGAACCTGGTTGATATCACGGACCACTCCAGGCGGTGGGTCCATGGGAAACATGACTCCATTTTCAATGGACATGATTTCGGTATGATCCGGCAGGCTCTGTCAAACACCAAAGACAATTCTCTCGAAAAAAAGGTAGAGGAGAAAAAAGCAACTTAAATAAAGATTACAACCGGTCTTTTAACTAACTCTTAGACAATGCTTGTTCTGCGTACCTGACTAGTGCTCGTCCGTACTAACCTTCGGATCAACTGAGGGCTTTCCTAAAGTACCGCCGCGCTTTGACATATAAAGCTGTTCTTTCATCATGTACGTGATGATCTCGCAATTTATCAGTGTTACAGTATGGCGTTATTGCGCTTGCTGGGATATTACCACGTTTTTTGCAAGATGAGGAACTGCCGCTTTGACATGGTTTTGTGACATGTCAGATGAATGAGCCGAAGAAACCGAGGTAGCTGTCCAGGGGGCAGCGCGAAGGATTCGCCAAGGGTGTTTTATGCCGGCAGATGATCATGGGAGGGACGAACTACTGCACTCCTGAACTTCATTTGTTTCAATATGGTCTGTGGCGAATAACCATAAGATTTCCTATACAATTAATTTACTCTATCACTGACAGCTGGTAATTGAGCACATGGAGAGCTCCAACAAAGTAGAATATAAGCTCTCTTTGGGCCCTTTTAGTTACTGAAATCGGTCAAGTCATCCATTAAACAAGGACAAGGTCACAGACTCGATAATATTTAGCTGTGTCGATCATAATACAGAACTTCATAAACCCCACAGATCAATCCCCTGATGCGATTCCCGGACCTCGTAAAACCCGGGGCGAACTGTCGTCGTCCAATAATCAGAGGCTTCATTTTCTTTAGCTCCGGAGGAGTGACTAACATTCACCCCCGGAATATTTCCGGATCGGCATTGAAGACTCGGAATTAGGATGAATGAGGAAATGATTGCGTTCAAAAAGCCGTGCTCACACTCATGTACCGTGCGCACGAACTAAATCGTTTCTTCTCCAATTGCATTGATCGAGGTGGCTACTTCAGACCTGAGAGTGGCTCTGCGAATTCACCGCCATTGGGGTCTCAGAGAAACAGCCGCCAAGAAAATAGCAGACGAAATAATCGAGACGGTATCCGTCTGTTTCTGCCGGCACTCTGACCACTTTATTTTGATCTACCAGGCCTTGGGAAATAACTTCCGCAGACTTCCCATAAGATTTTAGATTATCGTGACCCACAACCCTCGGGACCCTTTTTCTACAGTTGAACTAGTTCGACAATCTCCTACCACGAATAGATAATAAGCCGATGCACGATCCGCACAAAACCTGCACCTCAGCCCAACAATCACATTCTCTTCCCATTCCTTCATCACCATGTTCACCAATATCTGCCTATTGTCGCTTGCGGCTCTGTCCGTACATGCATCTGAGCAATGCGCCACCCAGCGATCGGACAATGGCTGTGAGGTTCTCAAGCTTATGTTCCCTAACAACACTTTCTCCCCCAAGGATGCTGTTTATGAGTATGAGGCGCAGAATTTCTGGTCTAACAATGAGATTCTCAACCCAGCTTGTGTCTTTCGGCCTACTGAGTCGAAACAGGTCGGCGAGGCTGTTAAGTTGATGGGCACTGGCTTTACTTCTTTTGCTGTGCGTGGTGGTGGACATATGGCTATCGCAGGTGCGAACAACATCAACGATGGTCCCCTCTTTGTCATGTCCAACCTCACAACCCTTGAGTTGACCGAGGACAAGGAATCTGTTTGGGTCGGACCTGGTCTTGATTGGGGTCATGTCTACCGTTATCTGGGCGAGCATAAGTTAGCATGTGCTGGAGGCCGTCTGTCTCCTGTCGGTGTACCTGGTCTTCTACTGGCTGGTGGTGTCAACTTCCACGGAAACCAGCGTGGATGGGCCGCTGATAACGTTCTCGAGTATGAGCTCGTTGATGCCAATGGAAAGGTCATCTCTGTTACTGCAGACTCTAAGCCCGATCTCTTCTGGGCTCTCAAGGGTGGATCCAACAACTTTGGTATCGTGACTAAGTTCAGACTCGCGACTTTCTCCTCCGATCAGGTCCATGCTGGTGTTTACAGTGTCGCTGATATCCCCGCATTCCTCAAGGTATGTACTTCACAAGAATGATTACTTCCATAACTAACAAATAACAGGCTGTTGCCAACTTCTCCGCCCTCAACACCGACCCTCTTGCCCACATCGTCCCTCAAGTCATCGCCGTTGACGAGGAGACCACAATCGGTGCAGCAATCCTCTTCTACGACAGCGACTCAGACGCTGAACCAGAGTGCTTCCGTCCCTTCTTCGACATTCCCACCATTTCCAATACCTTCAAGAAGCAGACTCTCGCTGAATTCTCGGATGAGACTGGACAGCTAGTCCTTCCCAAGATTAACGACCAGTTCATTGCTGGTACCACCGTCGGTAAGACCTACGAAGAGGTCCTCAAGGGAGTCCAAATCTCCAACGATGTTTTCCTCGAGGCTCTGCCTGACCTGTACAAGATTCTCCCCAAGGAAGATCGTAAGGCACTCTCCATCGATTGGCAACCCATTGGATCTCTCTGGGAAACGGCTTCTAAGAAGTACAACCCCGGTGGTAACGCTCTCGGTTTGGATACCGAGTCGAAGGGCACATACATGGCTTGGGCTGAGGTCGTTGAGTGGAGTGGCGATGAGCACAATGATGCCATCTTCAAGTGGATCGAGGCTACCACTTATGCTATCGGCAACGCTACCCAGAAGGCGGGTGTTTACGAGGCCTTTACTTACATGGGCGATGCTGCAGGTTTCCAGGATATCTATGATGGATACGGTGAAGAGAACAAGCAGAAGCTACTTGACATTTCTCGAAAGTATGATCCTCTGCGAGTTTTCCAGAAGTACTGGCCCGGTGGCTTCAAGATTGGAAACTAGAAACTGAACTTCAAATGAAAGAGGAATTATAAATAGCGATTATAGATGTAAGATCAATCTATTATAGAAAGCTCCATGGAATTTGTACAAGACACTCTAGATCGGACTATGTTGTATACTCTACATTGAATACTGCACCCTTCTTCTAAACATTGATCCGATGGCGCCAAACCAACTGCTCCTCCCTCGCACTATAAGTCGACGCTCCCAAGATATCCCTCATCTGCTTCACGCTCGTAAACATAATTTGCCTCGCAATAAAGAACCGAATACCCTCCGTACAAGGCGGACTAGTCAAACTCCCCTCATAAGTCCAAAACTCGTCAAAATACTGTACACTCTCTAGAAGCAACTTGTGATTAAGCGTCGTCTCTTCTGCAGTCTCCGTCTCATTGAACCCAATCATCTTGGGCAGCTGTGCCAAGAAACTGTTCTCTTTATTTCCTGGGTCTAGACGAATGGCCAGCACGGCGCGCTCCTTGCCTTGTTCGTTGACGTGGACGAGATGAAGCTCTGCTCTTGAGCGATGACGTTCGACTGTGTGGTCGGCGGGAGCGTGGATGTGCCAGCCTTTCAGGTAGACTGTCTCGTTGTCAAAGCTGAAGGATGGGTTCTGGGTCCAGATGCCATCTTCGTTTTGGACGGTGAAGGCTGGTCCGTAGCCCCAGTTGAAGAAGTTGCCGGTGATCTCGTCAGGGTAGCCCCAATGTTTGATCAGATGCTCGAGGGATAGACCCTGTTTCAGCGCGATTGGAATGGGTGATTGCTGGGTTCCCGTTTGACAGAGATGATAGTCTGCAAGTCATTAGCAAGCCTGGCAATCGAATCGAGAGAAGATATCCCTACCAGGGTTGATGCGGCCCCAGTTGTAAGAAGCTTCATAAGCCCAGTCTTTGCTTCCGGGATCGGCGCGGGGGTCAATGTGTCGCTTCTTGTTTTTAAGCGAATAGTGATTATCATGCTTCGCACAAGCGAGAACACTGGTGACGCAAGTAGTCACAGCAAATAACTGAGAGATGCGCATTGTGGATTGATGTCTGTGTGAAATCGAGATGATACAGAGGGGAAATGATTCTCGATTCGAGGCGAAATGACAAGTCTTAAAAGCAATTGTATATAAAATTGCGATGGTCCTTAATTGGTGTTGAAGCGGTTAGTGTCAGCTGTATGTCACCGCCAAGCTAAGCTATTGGGAGGCGCAGGCTATCAAAGACTCACAGCCCGATAAACAACAGCGCATAAAGTTACAAAAAAAAAGTGAAGCTTTTCTTGTTTAGTGACTAGATTGATGTAAACTTACAATGCCAAGAAGACCGACAAGTTAAACCATGTGTTTCAGACAAAGGTTAAACTTCAAAAGTGAGGCTAACGAGCAACGCGTAATGGCATGAACAGCGCTAAGCCCCAGGCTTGTCCCAGGGGGCAATGCGCTAAGCATTTAAGCTCATAGCGCTGTTTCTTTAGCGTCGGTAGCTGGGGCTTTAGAGTACGGGCAGACAATTGAGTCTCGTCCAAAGACTGAAGAAAGCTCGAAAGAGATACTTTCCTTCTTGGCTAGCGTTAGACTCCAGAGCAAATTACGTATACCCCGGAGTCAATGATGACGGAAGTGTAGTGGCTTATACACTTGGTGATCTGTTCTGTTTAGATTTCGTCGACAAAGGATCATTCCATGATACAGAGAAATGAAAAGTCCAGTGGATACTTGAGTCTACAATTCGCGAGGAATGTTAATGAGCCCTTCCACATCACATCATTCTTTTACACTTTGCAGCAATGTGATGCGCCGAAATTGTGACTGGGTAGCTGAAAAGCAAAAGCAGGTTGTCGTATTGCGCCAGGGCATACTTGAATGCTTTGAGTTACGACTGGCCTATTTGTACTGTCTCGTAGACCCTGAATGAGGCGATCCTGGCAGGCCCCATGTCGGACAATGACAGGTCAGATCAGATGGGAACCTACTTCCCCGCTCGGTCTGCAATTGCCAGATAAAGCGGGATTTAATTGCTGCCTCAAATTCCACTTCCACTTAAAAAAACTTCATCAAAAATGAGTAACGCTACTTTCAAGCACCAGCCTTTAAACGACCCTGCTCGGAGCATTCGGCTAGTTCGTATCAGAGCTCAGCAAACTGCGCCGTTTCTTGGGCTGGGCCTCAGCACGCACTCAGTCGCCGACGATATCCAATACTTTGCTGTCTCATACACATGGGGAGATGGCGGCTTCACTGAAGACATAATTCTCAACGGTCACCTGATGAAAATCACAAAGAACTGCCGCTATGCTCTGGAACAAATCAACCGACAATATCCGGCTGACGAATGCTCTCAAGAACCCCCATATCTCTGGATTGATTCGATATGCATAAACCAGGAGGATAATGATGAGAAAGGCTATCAGGTTGCAATGATGGGTGATATCTATGCTAAAGCAACCAAGGTGCTAGCCTGCATTGGCCCAGCTGCGGATGATAGCTCAATGCTCCGCACCCTCTTGGACGATATTAAGACCAAAAGCCCACAGCTTTATGCAGATAAAGAAAAGCTTCGATGCGGCTATTGGTATTATGAAGTCGGGAGTTGGGGAATTGAAAAGTCCTCCTTGCAGTCCTATTTCAAAGACTCGGTAGTATCGCAAGACGAATTGGCCATCCAACTTCGCAAGGCATGCTTTGCATTTGCCGAACGGCGCTACTGGAGTCGGCTCTGGATCATCCAGGAGTTTACCGCACCAGACCGAAGCGGCAACGATCTCGAAGTCCTTTGTGGCTATGACAGTTGCTCAAAGGCCGAAATCAATCTATGCTTCTATCTTGCCTCATATCTTTACAAGCCATGCCACAGGGACGATGTTGACGATGGAGGCTTCTTTGCGAACCGGTTTCCTATTATCCGGAGACACTCTTTCGAGACACTCATGGAATTCGATTCGTCGGCGCCGATCCCCTTTGGAGTAATTCTTTTTACTATCAAAGACATCTTCCACTGCACTAAGCCAGAGGATAGGATATATGGATTGCTCCCACTAGCCGAATGGCCCGATGGTATGCCGCCAATTCGACCCGTCTATAACCCCACCTCTGCGTTAGACTTAGCAGAGCTTCTGCTCAGCAGTGGGGATGAAGAATCGCTGTTTTGCTGGACGGTCCTGGAAGCACTTGAAATCTACCATGATTACGAGCCCCTAAGGACTTTAGTTGAGGCCAGGATCAGAATCCAAGACGCACATGGGACCAGCAGCGGTGGGAAATATCCTCTCCGCGCTTCTCGTCAGTCGAAAGCTAGTGTTTTGCCCCTTCATAAGAACGATACAGGTCATCTATCGGCGTCAATTTATTGTTTCAACAGCGGTCCGGATCTACCTGTAGATCCAATTGCGGAAGAGGCAGCTATTCTGTACGCGCACGGCGGCATCGGCAAGCCACAGGTATTGATGGCTGGTTCAAGTATAGCTGGTTTGCTCTGTAGTGAAGCTCGGGGGGGTGATTTGATAATGCACTACGGGATGATGGGGTCGATCCTTGTGCTCAGACCGAGCGACCGTGATGGCCTGTATAGCCTCGTTGGTCAAGGACTGTTATCTTATGGGTTCACATTTCCACAAGGGCTACCATCAAGTAAAGGTGTTTTGGAAAGAAAGCTTGAAAAGGTTGAAGAGGGAGAAAATTCTGGGAAGAAGAGAGAAACACTGAATGCGGAGATCGGGAAGGCGTGTCAACCTGGTCAAGCGGATCTAGCTTGTGTGGTTGAACTCAGAGCTGAACCAATCGAGTGGCTGATACTCGAGGGACAGGATTTCTCCAAGGATCGGCGACCAGATAAAGATAGCAGATTGAAGAGATTATCTACCAAGCTATTCATAGAAGCTACCATACAGTAGTCTAGGTAGATTGTAGCTTGGTATTATTGCGGTTTCTGTCATTGGATATCTGGAAGGCTAAAGCTATATCCACCAAGGACACATGCGAACATGAAAAAATAACCTACTATTTACTTGTAGTAACCTTTTTTCCTTCTTTTTAAGCAACATTTCGCTAAACCGATTGATGCGACATGGGGTAGGTAAAGTCGAGCACAGCATAATGGGTCTCGGTCACGTCAGTATCCCCGACCAACCAAAAGGCTCCATATTACCATCACTAGCATTGATACTGGTATATAATTGCTGCGCTAGGTCTCACCAACGCTGATCATGGTAGATAAGGCCAGTTGACGCAATATGTAGCTTGAATGACCATTGTAGCACTACATGTCGAGCTGGTGGCATTGCATATGGTGTAGACCCGTTTACTTCCTACATAGGCTAACATGGCGGCTCGCGTGCAATGATATTCCTTGATAGAGTAAGATCTTGGATGGCGAAATAACGCCTTTGACATTGGCCGTTCGGATAAGTTTTCGCGGGAAATAAGTATAAGTCCGCCCCGACAGCCGTACCATTCCCTTCAATCCTATGCCCGGATAGCAAACTCAAAATGGCAGACGACAGCAAAGACATCCAGCCTAAAACGGTGCAGGGCACTTATGGCCAGGCCTCTGACTCAGATGAGCCAGCCGTGGCTGTACTGCAAGAAACACCAAAGAGGAGCTGGAAGTCATACATCTGGGACACCTTCGACAAGTCACCCGAGGAGCGCAGATTTCTCTTCAAGCTCGACGCGGCTCTCATGACGCTGGCCTCATTGGGATACTTTATCAAGTATCTTGATCAGGTATGTCGTCGACCGATATCTAATTATGTAGTACCGCTAATAAGATAGGTTAATATCAACAATGCATTTGTGTCGGGCATGAAGGAAGATATGAACCTATTTGGGAATGAGTTGAATTATATGCAGACGTGTTGGACCATTGGTTATGTCATTGGAGAGATTCCAAGGTAAGATCATTATCACTCACTGTCATAATGATTTTCTCTAAAAGGTCCAGCAACATGCTACTCACACGAATCCGACCGAGCATCTGGATTCCCGCTTGCGAGGTAAATTCCCTTTCTATCATTAATTGCCCTTGAAGCTAACTCAATTAGGTTACCTGGTCTATTCTCACCATCCTCCTCACAAAGTGCACCAACGCGACCCAGCTATACGTCCTCCGTTTTTTCATCGGTCTTTCCGAAAGCACCTTTTATCCAGGAATGCAGTACATCATCGGCTCATGGTACCGCAAAGACGAACTCGCCAAGCGATCCTGCCTTTTCCATGCCATGGGAAACGTGGGATCCATGGTCTCGGGTTACTTGATGGCCGGCTCACATAATCTCGACGGCGTGCACGGATATCATGGTTGGCAGTGGCTTTTTATCACCAATACCGTTGTATCTCTACCCATCGCCATCTCCGGATTCTTCTTCTTGCCTGATTTGCCTGAGATTACCAAGGTCTGGTATTTTACCCCGCAAGATATTGCAATTGCGAAACGACGTATGGAACTCGAGGGTAGAGCCAAGCGGGCTCCCTATACTAAGGCCAAGTTCAAGAAGATCTTTAGCAGCTGGCATATCTATGCTCTGGTGCTGTTGTATATTCTCTTTAACAACGGCAACGGCGGCAGCTCACAGCCTGCGTTCCCCCTGTGGCTGAAGTCACAAGGGTATTCAATTAGAGACGTCAATCTCTACCCGACAATCGTTGACGTTATCAGCGTAATCACAACGCTCATCTACGCATGGACATCGGACAGTCTATTCCGTGGAGCCCGCTGGCCGGCAATCGTCTTCTCTGGTCTAGTCAAGATCATAGCCTACGTCGGTCTAACAGTATGGAAGGTTCCTACCGCATTTGCCTGGGTATGCTTCATGCTGTGCGGCTTTGGTGGTGGAATTAGTGGATTGACGTTTGCTTGGGCGCATGAGATTTGTAGTGACGACAATGAGGAGAGAGCTCTTGTGACGGGTGCGATGAACCAGATGGCTTATGTATTTCAGGCCTGGTTGCCTCTGGTTATTTGGCAGCAGGTGGAGGCTCCGAGCTATCCTAAAGGATATCCTACCATGGTTGCGTTGGCGGTCGGGTTGATTGGGACTTCTTTTGTGATCAGGCTGTTGCACAAACGTCAGATCAAAGGACGGCGCCATGCATTAGTAGAGGCTTGAGATATCATTTTGCTCTAGATATCTATGTAGTAGGCAAATAGACTCTTGTGTACCTGGCTGGCATAACTGCAAAATTGAATCGTCATTCCTATGACCGACACAAGGGCAAACGCGTTACTTTAATCACAACCTTAAATGCATAATAGTACTGTAAGAAGTAATTTCTCATATTTACATATTGCGAGTCATAGTCTTTCTATCATTGGATATTCTTTTCAGTAAGCATCAGTCTGCGTGACAAAACTTCTGCACAGCCTGATCAGGCTCTGTCTTTTCTGCTTCGTTCATTACCCCTCATCTTATTCTCACCCATCTAGGAAATACAATCATCATCATGCTAACAGGTTTCGAGGTTCTCGGCGCAGCGAGCGCCGTTTTGCAAGTCATCTCATTTTCGAGCGAGCTGGCTGCTGCTTGTAAGAGCGCCTATGAGGGAGCTACAACTTCGCAAGACGATCTCGAGCGACACTCGAAGCAAATGTTTGAAGCCGTCAGTCGAGTGCACACTCGATGTGAACAGATGGCCACTGCGAATTCCAGATTTGCAGATCCCAACCTTCAAACCATAGCCCATGACTGCAAAGATGCGGCCAAAAAGCTACAAGCCGAAGTTCAATACATAACGAAAGTTCACGCTAAGGGCAATGTTTTGCAGTCGCTTCGTAAAGCGATCAGAGCTTCGAGGCATCGAAAAACGATCCAGACTGTCGAAGAATCTCTTTTCATGTATCAAGAGTTGATTCATACTGAGCTGATGTCCCATTTATGGTAAGGTTTTTCTTCGATCTCTTTGACATCTTCTAAGGCATTACACAGTTCGCAGAGCGACGCCATACACCTGCAGCAAGAGCGATCCTTTCATAAACTGGATAGTGATATTCAGCTTCTTGTCAACCAACTCGCAAAAGGTGTCATTGACGTTAAAGAGTTCGTAAAGAAAGAACATGATATGACACGCGCTGCTGTTACACAGGAAGCTGCCAAGGCCGAAAGGACCATTAACAGACATATCGATACACAAGTGCTGGATCTTGTGACCACGGCCGAGACAGATCAACGATGCAAAACATTTCTTCAGAGTCTTAAGGCTGATTGTATGAATCGACGATACAATGACATCATGGACCCAAGAGATGCAACATTTGAGCAAGTATTTGCGACTTATCAAGAGATGATAGCCATGTATTGCGATGAATGTGAGAATGATGATGGATTGGACGATAGTGTTTACCCTGAAAATGAGCAAGGTTCGGAGGGTGGTGATTCCGAGCATGATTACCCTCAACATGACCAAGGTTCAGACGGCGAAGATGACTGGGAATATCACGATGATACTGATTCCGGGAATTCGCATCCATCCAGAAGGTCTAGCGACCAATCGTACTCGCATGTCAAAGTCATCTGGTCTTCATGGGCGTCATTCATCAAATGGCTTCAATCAGACGAGATGTTGTTCTATGTTCAAGGGAAACCAGGCTCTGGAAAAAGCACACTTGTTAAATTCATCCTAGAGCATGGTCAGACCCGAAACCTGATCCACCAATGGAATCCTGATGCGACAATTCTTCGCTATTTCTTCTGGAAGATCGGATCACATGAACAAAACAGCATAAAGGGCCTCTGGTGCTCTCTACTTTACCAAAGACTTCAAGACCGCCAATCACTAATCCCAGACATATTGCAGCACTTTCAGCACATGTCTCTGCATAGCTCCTATCACGACTGGACCATCAAGGATCTGCAAACTGTGTGGAAATACACGGTTCAACTTGACGACCGACATCTCTACATCTTCATCGATGATTTGGACGAGATTCGTAATCAAGATGGATTTTCTAGGCTAATCCAATCAATTCAGCTCCTATCAAGATTTCCGAGAACCAAGCTATGTGTTTCGACTCGGCCTGAAGCCTGGATCATGAGGTGGCTTCAAGAGACAGGCGCTAGTGGCTTCAGACTGGAGGATCTGACAAGACACGATATGATTCTTTTTGTGCGGAAAGAACTTCGTCCTTTGCTGTGCGATAAACCCGGTCTCTGCAGAGCTCTACACGCAGGCCTAGTTCGAAAAGCTCAGGGTGTCTTTCTTTGGCTTCATCTCGCCTTACAAAGCCTTATTGAGGGCATTGGAAACGATGATGCTGAGGATATGTTATTTCGCAGGTTGGATGGGCTTCCAGAAGACCTTGAAACCCTGTATATGGATATGTGGCAAAGGTTGAACGCTAATAATTTCGTATATCGCCAAACAGCTGCGAGATACTTTCGCTATGTCATGCAGTATAAGTTGGAAGGAAGTAACTTCAATGTGGAAGGGAGGTGGTGTTTCCTGCAAGGACCTTTCAGTTTTCAAATCGCTTGCGCAGACAACCCGGAGATTCAGGAGATACTACTACGTGGTGATAGTACTATCGAGACAGTAAGGCGTCTGCGAATTTGTGAACCAACAGAAGTTTCAATCCGCACTCGATGCGCAGGGTTGTTGACATTTCGGCCATTAGATGTTGGTCAAGTGAGAGACGATGACGCAACCAAGAATGCATTTGGCAGGGTGGTATTCATCCATAGAACAGCCCACGACTTCTTGAAGGATACCGAAGCAGGTCAAAAGATTCTTCGCCACGACCCCTCATCCGATTTCAGCTTGCGATGCGAGCTTCTGAAGGGTTTGATCTGTTCGATCATGGTCTCATCATCGCATTGGGGCGTAGATTGGCATCTGCCCTCTATTATTTACACGATTGTCCGATTCGCAACCCGATGGGGAGGGTTGAACTTCAAAATATCTAGCGAGGTTCTTGATGGTATACGTTCATTATATGACCAGGGAATCATATGGAACAGTGGTTCTGAAAACGAACATCGGCTCCCGTTCTTTAGCTTCCTCACCGACGTCGGCTTGTTCGATGATTTTGTTATTTCGCGCCTCGCTTCAGAAACCTCTAGTCAAATAGCAACCGACACCCTTCGTGAGGCGTGGATTCCAGGTTCTGACGGGAGCCTATCAAGGCGACTGTTTAACGCACTACTGTCTTCAGGAGCCGACCCACACAATTGCGGTGCAAGCTTTACAATACCAGGACCTTTTGTCTCAAAGACAACAGCCTTTGCCAATCTTCTTTCATCGTTCTATATCTCAAAGTCACGGCGCCATGGTTCACAGCATTC
Source organism: Fusarium coffeatum (assembly GCF_003316985.1). Taxonomy (NCBI): domain Eukaryota; kingdom Fungi; phylum Ascomycota; class Sordariomycetes; order Hypocreales; family Nectriaceae; genus Fusarium; species Fusarium coffeatum. The sequence goes on from NW_022158119.1 coordinate 188,311, forward strand.
TGCTACCTCCCCAATCTATCACTCACTGCATGACAAATATTCGTCTCAGATTATAGAAATGGCAACACAGATGGCGAGAACTCGCGAGCACCTGAACACCGCAATAGTGCTAATAGGTCACTTCTCAGCAGGTCAAACGATGGCTTTCGAGTCATTACAAGATCTGTCAGACATAACGGGCTACGAAGGTTCCAACACATACTCCATAATTTACGAGTTCAATCTGCAGTTCCTTCTACTTTTTCTCCTCTCAAGGGCTGGCGGAGATTTGTCCAGCAAAGTGCTAGGAAGTCTCGGGGCTGAAGACCTTCTTCCAAAGGTCAACGATCCCGGGATCAGGATGCGATACTTTCTGCATACAAAGGCAGGACAGCCTAGACCACATAAATGCATATCAGTAAAGTGGCACCGTGTCGCACCAGAAGCATCCTACCTTCCAAAGCACTTGATCGAACATTTTCTACAGCCTCCAACAAACATGTCTACAGTGGACCACTTATTCAAAGTAGACATGAAACGTTATTCGGACGGGATTTACGTATCTTATGACACCGGAACTGATCTAGGTATTGTTATGCACGGTATCAAAGACTCAGAGATAGAGGAGGTCTCTTTTGAAACTATGATGTCAGGTTTGGCTTATGAGTGTCGAGATATCTCTATATACGAGATGTTTGGCATGATCCCTCCGATTCTCTATTTTAGGGAACAAAGGTAAAAAAAAAAAAGAATCCTCACTGGTGCTGGTTTCTTTGATGATGGGGAGGCTTAGAGCAACATTGGTTAGATAGCAGGGGAAGAAAAGACAAATGGAACAGATCATCCCACATGATCGATTTTAGGATGGGGTTAGTGACTAGAGTGAGAGAAGCCCATATCAGGTAGTTTGTAATACTATCAAATGGCGTCTAAGGAGGAGAACCATAACGAGATTCTATATTAGATATTGTAAAACAGTATTAGAAGTTAAAACGAAACCTGCCTAAAGACAAGTGCGAGCCTTTATAATGCGCCCATCTGATAACGCTTTTACAAGGTTTTTATACTTCCTCTGAAGCCTTGAAACTCTTCTGCTTCCACCAAACACTTCTTTGACCCACCACGATGTAAGGTTCTAGCAGAGCATAAAACATCTGCCTTCCGTTATTAGGGTGATGTTCTTTTCCTTCCACCAACATCAACACAAGATGGAAGCTCAAGATCCCACTGGCTTCGGTTCAAACTTGAAAAGGTATTTATGGTCATGTGTATTGCACGAGCGTATACTAATTATTATTCAGGTTCTACAACAATAAGGACCTCTCTGACGCAATCATACGATGCGGAGATAGAGAATTTGCCGTCCACAAACTCGTTCTATTCAACTGTTCAGAGTATTTTGTCAAGCAACTTAGCGGTCAATGGAAGGTCAGTACTTTCTCACAATGCACGAGCGCGCAAAAGCTAAAGGGATACAGGAGACTATCGAAGCGGTCACCAATGTTGCCGATTTTGACATCAATGTGGTCGAGGCTTGGTTGTAGGTTGTTGAAAGTGGAAGAAAGAGGGAAAAGGCCGGATCAAAGCAAGGAAAGAAGGGCATTTATGTTGTGCCTAAACATCATGTATAGGACAGGGCAAAAAAAAAGGTCATGTGTGGGCAAAGGAGTCATAATGCCCTTTGAAAAGTGTAAATATCT
>NW_022158120.1:0-4402 GCF_003316985.1 Fusarium coffeatum
GCTCACGCGTTTATCATCAGAGTTTGCAGGAGCATAGACTACCTCGCTCACGCGTTTATCATCAGAGTTTGCAGGAGCATAGACTACCTCGCTCGCGCGTTTATAGCGTGGAATATTTACCGCGATAGACAAGGACAAACTGGGCGCGACGTTCTCGCCTTGTTTTTCGTCGTTTGGCTTCTCTACTCCTGTTATCGGTATGAAACGCAGGGGTGCACTGTTGGTAAACCAATTCACGCAGTCATGTCGGTGTGTTTAGTAGTATCGACTCGACACATACCTAACGGACTGATTTGGCCTCAAGTCCCTGCCGTAACGTCCTAATATGGCTGCCGACATCTGATCTGTACCATGAGGCTGCCATTTAAGAAGGATGCCGCTTCTGTCCGTATTCAAGCAGACTATCGGATATTCCCATCATTATGTAATACGGTGTGGTAATACGGTGTGATTTGACGGCCTTAGAACACTTAATCTGGTCTGATGTGTGATTCGTAGTGCGGTACAGGCCGTTTATTACCAAATGGCATGGTGTCTCAGTGCGAGTCGCTAATGTGCCTCAAAGCCAAGTTCTGATCCGTAGCTGGGGTAGGTCGTTTCAGGCGCCGGACATAGTTGTTTTGATTGTTATGTCAGCTTTCGTTCGTCCAATCTAACAGCACAGTAAGTTGCGGATTAGTGTCAGGTGTTGATGATTAAACCCTTCTCAAAAAGTACCCTGAAATGCAATAAAAACACGACTATGCACAAAATGGACCAAATCGATCTCAGCCCTATCCGTCTAGGAGTATCAATACCATGGTAGGAACCCCGGCGCTCAAGCATTGGAAACTTGCCTTGCGAGGAACAAGCAGTTGATGTTCTTTTATAAGAACTTAATACAATTTCTCTGTTATATGATGCAGGCTAGACTCTCAGGCAGCTTGTGGTTATCTGAATTCGTGGATAGAGGACCTGCGTGATGCGGAAGCAATTTCCTTGAAGATGTATTAGCGGATCTAGGTATGTCATACCTGTAGATGCAGGTTGGGATCATCGTGCAGGAACCTAAGGTTACATAAGGACACTTCAGGAAGGTAGAACTCATCATCGAGTAGACAGCAGCTAAGCAGACCGATTTGCGGTTGTAGACTGTTCTAACAGAGCGTGATGGTTTTCCTATTCATGACTTTCCGTGTATGATGGAATATCACAGACATACCGCTGCGCCACATGATTTGAGTCGGGATGACGTATAAACTTGAGCACATCGATCCATTGAACGTCTCGCGCCATCGACTTTGGTCCACTATTTCCGAATTCACATGCTGGGCTCTTAGGTACCTGCGGTTTTTATCGGTACTTCTAAATGTCAGCGAGACGCTGCTTACAGCTAACTCAAAGCCAGGAACGGGTTGCTTGCGCGTTAGTGTTGACTATTTTAAATTGCCACTACTGGACGTTTATGTGTGTGTGTGAGAGAGAGAGAAGGAGAGAGCGGGGAGAAAGAACAGGCATGGTTGAGAGAAAATTCCAGGTGCCTAATACTGTGATCACGGAGAGCTATGAAACAACTTTAGAGCGACTTGCCAAGGTCGATACCAGCTTTCAAAGGCAAAATACGACTTGGCCCAGCTTAGTGTATGTGGGGATTATCATATTGTAGACAAATCTCTTTAGACGACGGGAGGTCGAATTTAGACACAACCAAATATGGCCGTCTGACGTCGAATTTACCCCGGCTGCGAAAATGTGAAGGGGCAAGATACCGCCATGTCTTGTCCTGTCACAAACTCCTCTGACCAGACCGCGGGGTGAGGAGTACGGTGTACTGTAACCACGGTTGCCCGAAAGAGGCCCATGGGCATTACGCAGATGATGTGTATGTGTGTCAATGCACCATCCGCTTACTCAGGTATATTGTGGCGATGACTGGAGAGGGTTTGTATCGTACGTACCGTGCTCGCGTACGACAAAGAAGATAAGGAAGCGCGTTCAGAGTGCCTTCAATTTCGCGTCAAGACCATCCAACACAGGATACAGCACACATTCCATCTATATACCAACAAAACAAGACAAAAAAAAAAGGAAAAAGAGACCCTGTTTTCAAGACTTCAATGATGATCTCCAACGATGAAAAAGCCGCGCAGCAGGAAGCTGGCCTTCGCCATCAGCTGCTGTCCGTCGACAAAGCTACAAAGGTTGTTGACTGCGATGTTCTCATCATCGGCGCCGGGGCTGCGGGTCTAGCAGCGGCAGCGGCTGTGCAGAACAAGGAGCTCAGAGTCATCCTTGTCGAGAAAGAGGATCATGTCGGAGGCACCACTTTCAAGTCCGGTGGCTGCATGTGGATGCCGAATAACTTCCTGATGCGGGAGCAGGGCATTGAGGATAGCAAAGGGCGGGGCAAGCAATACGTCAACGCTGCGGAGGACGACAACATCAAAACTCATAGCAGAGATGCCGCCACCGACAGCTGTGGCTTGCGGGAAAGGCGTCTCGATGCATTTTTGACCAGGGGAGATGAGATGATTGACTACTTTCGCGATCAAGGATTCCGCTGGATGGCCACACCTTCCCGGTTCCCTGATTACCGGTCCGACCTCAAGGGTGCGGTTGAGTATGGCCGCACCATCGATCCCGACGTATTCGATGCCACTAGTCTAGGTAGTTGGCAGAAGTATCTTCCAGCACCGGACGGTGCGCCTCTGATTCCTAGATTCGAGGATTTCCGGGCCCTGACGAGGCCACCACTGTCGAAATCTCGTTACGGGAGGCTTTCGACCTTCCCTAGAGGAATCCCGAGGCCAGTATCCATGGGTCGATCACTCGTCGCTCAACTCCTCAAGATCTGCCAAACTCACGGTAATGTGGAAATCTGGACGTCTCATGAGCTGCATTCCCTTTTGCCATTAGAAGATGGGGAAGTGGTAACTGGCGCACGGGTTTCCTACCGCCGTGGAAAGGATAGAGACGTGGGGGACGAAAGCGCCACTAACTGTTTTGTCGACATCCGAGCATCGCACGGGGTTGTTCTGGCCACAGGAGGCTTTTCCAAGAACCAAGCGTTGAGGGATGAGCATATCGGGACGAGCACCTTACGTTCCGAGGCAGCATGGAGTCTCGCCGCCAACGGCGACAGCGGTATCGCGCTGCGCGCTGGGCAAAGCATCGGCGCCAGCACAGCACAGCTCGACCAGGTCTGGGGTATCCCGACAATGATTGATCCCAAGACAGGAAATATGACTGAAGCCATGTTCGCCATGGTGAAACCTTTCTCCATCGTCGTCGATGGCACCGGCGATCGTTTCTTGTCCGAGTCCCAGCCGTACGGCGACACGGTCACGGCCATGTACGACAGGGCACGACGAAGCGCCGAGACGGCCGTCTTCTGGCTCGTCTTCGACCAGGTGTACATCCAGAGGTATCCGATCGGCAGCCTCCGGCCCATCCACGCGGGCACAGCGGTCCTCGAAGGCGCCATCAATCGCGGCCATATACTGCGCTCAGGCGATCTTGCTGGGCTGGCAGAGCAGATGAAGGTACCCAGCGGCGCTCTTCGAGCAACAATCGACAGGTGGAACGAGATGTGCGCGTGTGGCACGGACGAGCTATTTTGCAGAGGTGATGACTTGTACCAGAAGTTTATGGGTGATCCGAACGTGGAGCCGAACCCTTGTATGGGAGCCATCAGAAGAAGCCCCTTCTATGCCATCCAAGTCTTCCCAGGCGACGCCGGTACAAAAGGAGGACTCCGGACTGACGAGCATGCTAGAGTACTCAGAAGCGACGATAGAGTCATCCGCAACTTGTTTGCCGCTGGGAACACCACTGCTGTACTTCTCCGTTCCTTCGCTGCGGGGCCAACGATCACACCTGCGATGACGGACGGCTTTATCGCCGTACGGTGTATGGAATCGATGGTGAGTGAACGAAAAGATGCAGTGCGCGAAGCTACGCAAGTGGAATGTGCCGGGTCTGGTTAGGTTTCTGAGGAGCGAAGGATTGTGGGCTCGAACCGGAGACTGCCTAGGCCCAGGACCAACAGACAACCTGACGTTCCACCACCGCGACTTTGAGATGGCGCGGCGGGGTTAAGGAGAAAGAGAGAGGGAGGGAACGAAGACAAGACTAGAAGAAAGCGGTAAAAAGAGGAGAGCGAAAGGAGAAAAGGAACAATAGGATCCGGGTTCAATTACAATGTTGAAGCTAGTTAGTGTAATGGTCAGGAACTTTTCTTAACAATGTGTCTCATTCGTGAATAAAAGGGTTGAATTTCACGGTTGAATTCCGCTATTCAATTCCAATATTCAATTGCAATCTTCCATTCCACTTGTGAGTAAAACTATTCAATTCCAATATTCAATTGCAATCTTCCATTCCACTTGTGAGTAAAACTATTCAATTCCACTCGTCAATTCCA